>NW_017257588.1:2360489-2367450 GCF_001594055.1 Mycetomoellerius zeteki | reverse complement strand
AAATTCTGCCATCTTGTGTGCGGTTGCTTTTATATAAATACATATCGTTTGTTACGTTTATAGTAAAATTAAAATACAGTAATTTTTTAATCTAACAACGAACGACTGATAGTAACGCACAAAAATATTTAAGTGTACAATTTAAATTTTTATACGTCTGTAGCATAAATTAAAATACTCTTATAATTTTTTTTACAATTTATATTGCAATTTTTAATAATTAGTAAAAGTGTACATGTAGATATCAATTTTTACTTAATAAATACTATAATAATAAATATATTCCAGTTTTATAACAAAACGTAAAAAGGAATATATTTTTTATATAATTTATTTTATGTAATAATATATTTTTTATGTAATTTGTATTATAATATTTTCTTCGCGCAGCTCTTTAGAATAGGTATATAAAGCAAGCATTTTATCCTTTGTGCTTTCCCAACGTAATTCTGCACTTTTCAGACTAGTGAAAATCGCATAGAGGCAATGTTCCTTTCTCTCTTTTTTTCTCTCTTCCTCTCTCTCTCTCTCTCTCTCTCCATCTCCATTTATTATATATCCTTGTTATATATTCCTTCTATATTTGACATATTTGATGATATCCGTGTATGATCAGTGGACTATTATTGGCAAATGTGAAGATTCGTCCCACTCTTGGGCAACAGGGTAAGAGATATGATTGAATGGATAATTGGTGCATGATGATTAGCGTTTTAGCTGAATCTCTGGTATTCCCCTAATGCATTACGCGGATATCGGATGGTCATTGTTCGCAGTCATATCTCTCTCTCTCTCTTCTATAAGCGAGACGTATGCGACATAATTCTGAAATTAAAAATCGCAGTGATAATATGTCACTACGATATAAAATCGAGTGAATCACTGCGTGAATTAACAAAACCCTCTCGACTCGATAAGTTTAATCGGTAACACGCAGCTACTTTTAATCCACACGTTCCTGTATCTGCGCATAGTGACAATTTTTCCGCCGCGTCGCCACGTAATCGGATTTTCTTTGGCTTGCGACCTTAATTAAAACTTTTGCCGTAACGTATGAAATTTTGTATTAAAGTCATTAGAGCTGATCGGGCAATTACGCAAAGCTGTCAACGGACGCGCGACGGTGAAACATGTTCGCTTCCGCTCGACGCGGCGACAGACCAGGTAACGTGTAATATTTTCGGCGTAAAATGACGCGCCGTTAATCCCCTTCTCGCGATTTTCATGTGCGCGATCTCATTGTAAGCGATTAAAGCGTAACAAGCGCGCGTGATTTTATTGAGCCCTCCTAATGAAGTGCGGAAACAATTAATGACGCATCATCGCTTCTATCATATTAATTGTGATCGTGCGACGTGAAATCCACCTTCCCGTGAAATTAGCGACCTCACCAATTCTATCGCGAAATGCGAAACTACGTTCGAACAAATGTCTCGAACTTAATTGTAAAAATATTGGAATATCTTTCCTCAAAAAATAAATGAGAAAAAACTTTCGAACTCTTTGATCGATTTAAAGATTTAAAAGTTCCACTTTTTTTTCAGAACGCCTGAAACAATTACTTATTTCTTAAATCTCATTTTCTTAAATCTGATTATCTTGGAAGCGCTGGGAACTTCTTAAATTAAAAATCTGATTTATATTTCTGTCGCGTTGAAATGATACTTGAAACGTTGCTTGACCGCGCAAGAAAGAGGATGCAATTGAGTAAATTTCCTCGACTTAACAGAAAAACTGCCGGGTTTCTTTTGTAAAAAACGTGAAGAGTTTAAAGTTTTTAATTTGACATGAAGAGTGTGTTAAAAAAATTTTTTTAAAGCATTACTACTATTTACTGTGCTCTCTTCAGAATCCGATTACAGCGTTTGTGTGCGCATGTGTGTGTGTTTGTGTGTTTTTAATTTTCCAAATTGAAAATCTTATTTCAGTCGTGTCGATCGATGATAGCCGAAATGCCGCTTGATTGCGTAGTAAGGATGCAATCGGGTAAATATCCCACGGTTTCAATGGAAAAAGTATCGGGTTTCTTCCCTAAAAATCGAAAAAAAGGGAAAGCTTCGGAAGCTTTAAATGGAAAGATTTTGCGAGGTTCTAAAAATCTTTCTCTTGAAACAAACATATTATTGTCGGGACACTCTTTAGAAAACTACTCTCATCATTCCGACTGCATCGTGTTAAATTCTCAAATTACCTTCCATATTTCAGTCGCGTTGCGACCGGAACACTCGGCTTACTCGATCGCACAAAAAAGAAGCTGCAATCGAGTAAATATCTTCCGGCTTAACCGGAAAACTAGCGGGTGTCACGAGCAGCGCACTTACGTTCGCCATCACGGAGGTAAGTTATGTAATTACCCGGTACGCTTGCTTTCTTCCTCTCTCTCTCTCTCTCTCTCTCTCTCTCTCTCTCTCAGCTGCTCGCCTCTCACCCAGTTTTCGCACGGAACATTAACAGCTCCGAGATCGAAATTTGTGCTGGTCTCAACCGCAATTCGCGCGATCGTACGTTCCTGGGCGCGGTTATCGCTGATGCGCGTCAACCACGTTTTAGCAAGCGTCGCTCAAGTAGCGATCGAGAGCGAATGACACGAACTTGTCGAACGAGCTTGGCCGGTGCGGTGTCGTGATAATTATACACACACACACCGGGCTCTTAACTTTGAAACGTGTTAATGCGAGTTGAGATTAATTTCAGATATGGCGAATGACACAAACGTATTTATACAACGCACACATGTAAAGACATTAATCAAATTGAAACATACTTGTATTAGGATTTGAGTAATAATATCCGTAAGACCTTTAAAACGCTCTCAATGACGTGGAATTGAACGTTATAATACGCGAGGTTAGAATGAAATGTAAAATGAGCAATAATTAGCTTGTTCACTGAAATTAATATTTAATACTGAAGAAAATGAATATTTAGTGTTTTTAGTTCCCAGGAAATATTAAATATTATGTGTGTTGTGTGTGACTACAAATAAAAATTAAATATTAATGACGATACATGTATCATCATTAATATTCTTCAAAATGAATCTTTCTCTATAATTGTTACAATGATCACGTGATTAATTAACTCTTGAGTTTAATGATTCATAAGTATATCGAGACGACTGTACAAGTAGGTATTTCACATAATTTATTCATTTGAAGTATTTAGGAATCAAAATGATAACGATGAATTGGAATTATAAATTATTGTTTTAGTGTGATACTCTTATAAGCGATAATTATTCCTTTAACAATGCGTGAAATATATTCCATGTTGCGCTTTAAATTTATTGCTGGCTTAAATATAATCCGCTCATTATTTTTGGATTGAATCATCAAATCAAATTCAAGTTGTATATCGACCGTTTTTCAATAATATCATCTTTCACAGTGTTTATGTATAAATGTATCACACGCTGAATTTCGATTAATTTGCTCGATCATTCGTGTCTTAATTATTAATTAATTAATTAGCGAAACGTCGCTGTTATGGAACGAATCGACTCCAAGCTGAACAACGTCGCAACGCGTTTAATTAGTGAGTACTGTTATAATTAATCTCATGTTTAATATTTATCAATCGCATAGTATAATTTCGGCGTTTATATGTCGGTGATTTATTAAAAAGAGAAATTTCGTTGGATTTATTCAATCAATATAATCCATTGTACAAGCACAAAGTAACAACCGCATTCTCGACATTGTGTCCCAGATATTACATTTTACAGGTATTTATCTCTAATTTTAACTTGTACGTTCAGCCATTTATGATGTTTATGATGTTAGTATTATGCGCAAAGTAATAATTATCTCAAAACGTGAATAATTATTTTAAAATGCGCACTACATGTTATTTTAAATTTGAAAAGTTCGTTAGAAATATCATTTCCTTGAAAATATTCATTTTGAGACCTCTCACAAGTACAATACTTCAGCGTGTCATTCTACCACTTTTTCCGGCAAACTTTGTCTTTTCCATTTACGAAATCACACGGACATCTCATTTTCTCGTTCCGAGAAAATTTAAAGTTCATAAAAATGCCGTAACTTCGAAACAATATTTATTATGTTTCACCGTATTAGTTTACATTATAAATTTACATCTGGTAAATTCAAATTTGTAGTTTAGATGCATCCCTTTAGAGCCAATCATACATAATTTCAAAGTTAAGTTCGCATACGTACCTACGTAAAAGTTTCTCGCAGTTGAGTAAATTTATTGAGAGTCGTTTTCAGAGAGGAGAACTCTCGGTTCTCAGTTACCTCTTACACATTTATCATACGCTACATCGTAATGATTCACTGGATGGAATAAGAGGTTTGGAAGATCGGGTAGATGAAACAAACGAAACGTATAATCTCCGTTATAAAAATATTCGGAGTACATATACATAAATTCTGACCTCAACGTGCATCGTATTTGTCATTCAAGCTGTTCAAGTCAGTGCTTCTCAAACTTCGCAAGACTAACATTTACTTTCCTGTCTGAGTATTATAATTAAAGGTTAATTATATCAAAATTAATTAAGTTCGATTGTAAATATAACAATAAGAAGTGATTACATGTGATGACGATAAAACTATAAAAAGGATTAATGTTGATTTAGATAACTGTATAAATGCAAATAAAATGTATCAGTGGAACCGCGTCCTTTATGTCAAAACTTTATAAGACGTGTGCATTTAAATGCGTTTTGTGCGAATGACTAAGGCGAAATTAATCTCAACGTGTACTACAGATTTATTCTCGCGTAACCTAATTTGAGAAGCACTGAATTAGACGACCGCGAGTAGCTGCCGCGCATAGTTTCGGGTTGCCGAACGCACTCTCGCTCCGATAAGGGGATGCAGATTTGCAGGAGTCGGGGGGAGGGAATGAAACGCGGGGGTCGCCGCGCGATTCTGGTCGGACGGTGACAGCCAGGGCGTAGGAGTGTCGGGACGTGAATGGAATTGCGAGCGGATCGGCCGCATATTCCCGCCGTTTACATTTATATTCCGCACGAGCTGTGTGGCGACCGCGCGGTCGATCCGTCGTAAGCCGACCACGGAGTGTATTTGCGAAGGTTCTTCCGTCCCCTGCTTCCTTCCTCTCTCCTCCCCTGTCACACCCCTTCACCATCACTGAATGCTCCTGTGTCTTGTCGCGATTCGACCGCCAACAAAACCGTCCCTCTGATGCGGCTCGAATCGCTTTAACCCCCTCAGATTCATTTTTCATACTCCCGTTTCGCTGTCTCTATTGACTGACGCGGTCCGGATTCCGCCAGATCAAACGGTGGTGAGGGTGAAGAGTGGTGGGGGGAGGTATGGAGGAGGAGAGGATATCGGTTGCCCTTTGAAACAAAATTTGCTTTCGGACAAAGTTAGAATTTTTAGTGCGAGTCTATACCCATGCATTAAAGCTGGCCTTTCGATCCTTTGATTCTCTTTGCCCGCGATAGGGTTTGTTATCAATCGCTTTTCGCGTGATGAAAGGGACTGTCAAGAAAATATATGTGTGAGAGCACGTGTGTACTTTTTCGGGATATAACGAATTTGCCAGACTCGTCAATTTATATTAGAATCTATACGCTGGCGCTCTTTTCACCGCAGTAAATTTCAATGGCGAATTCTTTGATAGATTCGACGAATTTGTAGTTTCGATTTAACGAGAATTCCATGGCCGTCGTAGCCTTTTAATTTTCGAAATTAACACTTTGACTGCTGTATCCAATTGGATGTGTCCTATAATGTATAAATATCATGCAATCCTATAGGGAATTCTATAGGGATTCATCAGGGCGCCGTCAATTTTAGTGTTAATTTAATATACGTTTCTATTGTCTGTATATGAACACTTTGCATTAATATAGGGGAAGGTCGCCGATATCACTTCGTTTTTAGACAATATTTCTTAAACAAAAGATAAAAATAAAACTTTAAGTACATAAATATAAATTAAAAAGTGTCTTCTATCAGATAATATAAGGAGTTTTTATAATACTATTTGTAATTTTGCAATAATTTTTTCGTAAGATAAACAAAAACGAACATCTGACAAAATGGGCTTTAAAACTGACACAGTGGGCAGTAATGCCACATATTCCTATTCTTTTTCTTTTACAGAAATTATCTATATAAGTTACCTACAAGTGAATTACAATATATAATATAAGATTTTCCAGAATCTTTTCACTTTGATATAAAACATTTTTGTTGAATTATATGCGTATTTACTTTATGCTGTTCTGCAAGATGCAAATATGTAACGCGATAAT
The DNA here is from genome assembly GCF_001594055.1 of Mycetomoellerius zeteki. Lineage (NCBI taxonomy): Eukaryota > Metazoa > Arthropoda > Insecta > Hymenoptera > Formicidae > Mycetomoellerius > Mycetomoellerius zeteki. Next base: position 2,361,194 of record NW_017257588.1, on the reverse strand, counting down.
TTTTTCCATATATGTATTATTGCCTTCAGCTCCGATAGAGTATGTAAAGCAATATTACAAAGATTAAGTTAGCTTATGAATAAAACATATTGTGTTTCTACTAAAAAAATATGTTTTTAATGCTTCAAATATTCTTTAAACAGTACTATAAAAAACATATTTAAAACATTAAAAATATCAATTAAGCATGTTTTAAACATGTTTTTACTAATTCTGATAAAAATAATAATATGATCGCGCGCGCGCGCGATTACAAAATCCGTATAGCAATTAAACTGTTACATGTATCCAACTTGCGTAATCGAGTTTGTAGATTGATTGAAGAACGTAATATGAAAACTTAATAGTGAGTGCATATTAACAATTAACTGTATGCATTAACAATTAAATGTTAATAGCGTTTAATTAATCACCTTGCTAGATGGATGCATCGTTCGCTATTAAAGCATGGCCGATTGTATTCGCGCGATATGCAGCGTGCAATTTCCCATAAACTGGGATATAAATGCTAGACGGGTGAGAGAAAACAACGCATGCGTGTGCAATAACGGTAAAATGTAAAACCGACTGGTTTTAGCACAACTTATCATGAACGAGTGTTGCATTTGTATATCGGCGATCAAAATTCGCTTATCGTTGCGTTCGTGCGAATTCACATGGAATACACGCGGCGAGAGAGAGAGAGAGAGAGAGAGAGAGAGAGAG
>NW_017257588.1:2307313-2360451 GCF_001594055.1 Mycetomoellerius zeteki | reverse complement strand
GGGCAGAGGAGAGAGTATCGATCATCGACTAGAAGTTGCCTCGAGTGCGTTCTTTACTTACTGTGACCATTTGCTTCTTACACCGCCATTAGCTCGAGGACGAGACGTTAATTAGGAAAGTGTCGGACGTAACGGTGAAGAAAAATTGCTTGCGACTAGGAATTCAAAGACCATCCGTACCCCTTTAACTTCTCGATGGAGGTAAAAGCGCGTACGACGTGCCTTTAATTAAGCAATTTCACAACGTCGAATGGTAATGTCTCTATCATTTAGGATGGAAGAGCAGGGGTATCACCGGACGTATAAAATGAGCATGACGGCGAGTGAAGTAAAATAAAATATCGGAAGGGGGCACACAAAGAGGAACTCGGGCCTTCGAGCAAATTACGAATAATTCGATGCCATTAATTAGGCAGGTTGATAATTATGCGGATTGTACTATTTCTGCTTGAATAATTGATCAAGAATCGTATGAACCGCAACAAGCCATGCGTGCATATTGTCGAAATAATGCAACGTCAATTTGAATACAACTAATTATTACAGATCATTAAACAGATATTACGGATTACATCATGGTTAATTTATTATTCATCTTTTTTATTCATTATTTATCGCACATGTATGTATAAAAGGTATGTACGGGAGGAAACGTAGCCATTTCTCCGGCGCAAAACTTTGGATATGCTCTCCCTCGCCGTATAAACGTCCCTTTAATACATCCGGGCGTTAAGGGCATGTGTCGTATTTCTCGTACATTCCTTCCGCAAAATAAGAAAATACCAAGAACGAGTTGAAAGTCCAGCGCGCGTTATTTCGTGTCCCACGCTCTCGTCTTTTCTTACTCTAAGGATATCACGGAGTTCGGAATGTCTTTACGAAGTTACGCGACAAACAGGATGGTCGTTGCAACATTATACGAAACGCTAATCCGTTCCGAGAGCACGAGCGGATTGCGAGCAGCTGGCCTAATTTACGACGTCGACGGACACGGTTATGTCTCGCGCTTTTGCCGCCGACGCTCGCATAATGCAACGCGACAGGCCCGACTCTGCTTTTTGATATATTGCGTGCACAGGATCGCATGACGAATCGTAGCGTTTGCGAAATAACCCTGTATTTCTCGATGTATAACACACATATATATATATATATATATATAATACATCCGCGTGTCCCGCGAATATATCAAACTATGCAAAAGCGCGCTAATAATAATAGGTGTGCACCGATTATCTCGTGCACAAGATTATCATTCTGGTAATATTCAACGCGACCCCAAGCCCCGTATAACAACCGGAATTCCATTAAACGAAAACGCATGGGTATTCGGGTTACCGTGGTATTCGAGTTATTAGATTTCTACTATGAATGATCGTCATGCTTTCTGTTTTCCAAACGCTGCCGTTTATTACACAGTTACAGTATATACATTTTCCCAGGAAAATTACGTAATTCATGTGATTCTGCTATTACTTGCGAAATTACGAGCGTACACGGATACTAGGACAAATACGTTGAATTTTTAATGAGCGTATTCTGCATTCGCTAGATAAGACCGAGAATTAACGCCGGTTGTTTTGTTGTATATCTATACAGTTCTCCAACGCCCATTGGCTGCTTCATCGTTTGAGTGCAGTTATCATTCTCTTGAATACGGGTTTCGGATAGGTCTTCGGTTTGGCGAGACTTTTGAGACGCTTGGAGCATCTCGCCTTTAACGCCATCGGCGACACGGTGAAGGCATCCTCTCGGAGATCCGTTTCCCTACCCGCTGGACGTTGGGCGGGTTTCGCCAAAGCGATTACTCTCTCGGAAGCTACGGCATTAAATGTTATACCTTACGCTATATGGTCTCAATCCTATCCATTAACATCGGTTTTCCGTCGGCTTATTCTTATCAACGGGATTAAGGCTACCAAGTAAAACTAACTGTTCCACAAACGAATGAATATGAAATAAATTATTTCCTGTGGTACTCTAATGGCAACCATAATCCCGCTTGAATTCCATTTTGTATACATAAACCACAGGTGTGTGATATTTGTTTAATTAGTTGGTTAGCAGCTTTGTTACATGACTATGCGTGTACAAGAGCAATATGGATTAAATTTCTAAACGCACGCAGTGCGTTTATGCCAGTGTCAATTACAATTACAAACGTTCATAAATAAATAAATTTCTAATGATATAAAAGGCTTTGAGAGAGAAAGGGAAAATGTCACGTTAATTTACATTGAAATTATCTCGATTCAAAATATTTTAACAAAATGATTTGAATTTCATATTCAAATCATCACAATGGATTCGTATTTTTTTAAATCTAGCTAGAGTTATCTGTCAAAATTGAGGTGGAAAGAAGACCGCAGGTGGAAAATTTTTTTCAAAATATTAACTAGGCTAAAAAATTTGTTTAATATTTAATATTTTAATCTTCCTTCGCTTCTCGTGAAGGTAAAATGTATATTTTGATTTACGTCTTTTACTTCATGGACGCCGCAGAGCGCGCGTGAGATATATTGTAAAAGTTGCGCGCGATCGTTCTACTATGCTGCCGCATCTCGTATTTTATTACAGACGGATTTCAATGGAAAAATGTTACGCGTCGGCTGACTCGTCGCGTGCAATTATACGTGAAAATTAAAACCAGCCGGCTATTTTCCGGGGACGGTTTGTGCACGCATTTCCCATTATCGCCGAAAGGCTCGATGCACTTGCACGTTTTGTATCAAGCAACGTCTCGCGCGCGAAATTAAATTCCACGTCAGCGACGAGGAACGTCGGTTACGCCCGACGACAGCCCGAAGAGAAACTTGAGGAGGCATCTCCTCAGGAATATGTTGTAGAGAAAGTTGGATGCGACGGACAGCGAGTGAAGTGATCGAGGCTTCTAAGAGGAAAGAGAGATGAAGGAAGGAGGGGGATAGAGAGAGGGAAGGGAGCACTTTGGCTGACTTTTCGATATAGATTTAAATCGACTTTGGAATTCTTTAATTCCGTTTGTTTATATTTCTGCCGCGCCCCTGTACCGTGACGATGGCTCAAAGGAAAATTAATCTACTGTCGTACAGTTGACCGTATCGATCGATAGTGGAAGAAGACATCGTTTAATCAGACGCGGCCGAGTAACCGTGCGCGATAGGACATGATATACGTAGACGAAGCGAAAACCGAAATAACCGAATTGTACGAAAGACAGATGGATAGACGTCATTTATTATGTAATCTTGAGATTTGAGTTCTTTCTCTCGGGATAGAATGTAGCTAAAGCAGCGAAAGATCAACATATAAATGAAAGAAAACAAATGAAAATATACGACGATAATAAAAATGTAACAAACATCCAATGTAGAAAAAAATAAAAATTCCACGTGAAAAATCCAGTGTGAATAGTTAATAAAATAAAATACTGATATAAATAAAAGTTATATAAAAATATGTGATAGAATGTATAACAGAGGCACACATACCTAAACAAAAATTGTGCACATAAATGCGTAAGTGACGAAGAAGAATTATCGAGCGAGAGATAGCATCGGAAAACAAACGACGATGTCACTGCGAGCGACGTCCTCATTAAATAATTACAATACCGGAGAGAGTGCCACTAACATTATGGTATGGAATAAACGCTGCAGGCAGGATAGTCTGCATCGAGCAGTACGGTAAGCATCGTGCGGCAAGTGCGGCATCGCTAGCAGATCGGTAACAAAACACGTTTAGTGTGCCGCGGGCTTAATGTGTAGATCGTGTCCCGTTTATCTCTCCTGTGTCCATATCAAATGCTACAAAATCGTTACCTCGCAGTTATGGTTGAACGGAAAGATAACGCGAATTCTGCATTATATCACGAATTCAGTGATACCCTAAACTAATAGTGGAGTATTCGATGTCGATCGATTACCGGCGGCGCGGGCGGTGTGTATGCCGTATACGGGAAATTCCATTAATTCCGTAAATTTTTACCGAATCTCCAAATCAATTAACGATCCTATATAAAAAACATTTTTACTCGTCGACGTTGCCAAAACCGTAATTCGGTCGAGATTTATTTTTCATCGATGCTGGATGCCGAAAGGTATACGTTTGTTTTACGATTGTTAAAAATATATAGCCAGTTTTATTTTTATTCTGCAATACGTAAAAATTTTTGCCAAAGCTCGATTTACCGCACAAGCTATTGAACAGTCGTAACCACCGACGAGCAAATCCGTAATCTTTCGTGATGTAGCGAGGTGTAAGGCCGACGAAATCACGGATCTGCTACGCAGGGTGTCCCAAAATCACAGAGATACGATATCGATGCGCGACACGAATAGTAGAAAATAAATGAAAAAAAAAATAACAGTTACATTAATTTAAACATTGAGAATTTTATACAATTTTTGATATTTAATATTTAATTTGATATTTAAAAAATACGATCGCTTTTCCATATCATAAATGCAAAGATTTGCTCTTCAGTTAATTTTAATGAGACATAAATACAACGGTATTTTAATTCAACGCTCGATTTTCAGCTCAAGTATTTCCGTTGAAATTTATATTTAAAAATTCCTAACAAATAACGTGACTTTTCTCATGAAACGCTCGTCAGGGAAAAATGCAGCCAGGGCTCGCGTTGAATCTCGACGGGAAGATGTCCGCTGGGACACCCTGCGTATGAGCTTACTTACGACATCCAATAGCACGTGTAATAGTATTGGTGAGCGGTAGAATCTACATAGGCGACAACGAAAACGTCGCTTCCTTCGGATCGATGGCCACGATTCCTTCGCATATCGAGCGAAGAAATCGAAGCGGAAGGATTGCAACGGCGAAGCAAATGGTAACGGTCGTAAATGTAGTGGCGAGGTGCGTGTTACTACCTCTAGCTTTCGTCGCGGCCGGCGAAACGGCGCCTGGTATTCGGAATGAAACCTCCGGACGTTTCTTTCGAGTCGCAAGTTTCTCTATTCGCTTGGTCATACGATAGGTGAGTGCACGCTCAGACACCTCGAATGGATCTCTCAGCATGGGCTTATGTCGAACCATTGGTAACGCCAAGAAGTACACTCGCTCCATATCGATCGGCCTCCACTTCCTCTTCTTACTCTGAAAATATCGGATAATGTGCGATCGATCGAGCGAGTGAACGGGCGGCCTCGTCACCAGAATTCGCGACGCATCGAACATTTTTATCTAGATCGATTAATATTGATTTATGAGAGAGCGGAAACGACGTCGCTTACGGGTTTCCTCCTTTTCGGTCTTGCGGCGACTTTGGGCGCAGCTAGTCTTTCCAGGACCCGCATGTGCCTTTGCCAGTCTTCTGGTTTTGTGAGAGCTCTGCGTAGTTTCGCCATTCGTTTTCTCCTAGGTATGAAAGCGGGGCATTTTATCGCGGAAATTTGGGTTTAAAGACTTTGGGTTTGCTTTACTGAGAAAAAAATAAACCAGAGATTAATTAACGTTCCATTAGTGGCTTAAGAAAACTTGCGTTATTAGCAGCATCGCGGTTTATCAATTCATGTTGGTTATACAATTACGAAGATGATAATAACTATCATAAATTCATATCAACTGCTGGCAATAATAAAAAAAAAAAATTCTTACATTTCTTCTAACAGTTAAATAATTTCAAACTCTTTGAACGTGATAAAGATATTTCCGATATGATTTTGATAGAATCGTTAGCCACTAATGGAAAATTAAAGAATCTATAAGGATGAAAAATGTGGCGGTAATTGTGGCGCGGATTGTAGTGGAATGTCCTATATATATCGCGGTCTATCGTAGAGAACTATTAAATTGATGTTTCTGATTGTAACGTGATCAATGATTGTAACCATTGCAATAAATGTCCAGGATAATCTCTCGAATTTCATTGTGCACTATTAATAATCACTTCCGATGCAATATCAGATGACCTTTCGTTAATTAAACGTAAAATTTGCATCCAGTTGCAATACGATCAATACAGGAGAGGGTTTATAAGCTTACGTTTTGTTACTTGCCCACCGGTATTGTTGTGCCTTTATAAAATCAAGCTAATTATTCAATAAGTAATTAATTCTCGTTCATATATATAGTTGAATTATTTATTTTGCCGTAGTTTACATCCGGGTTTCATTTTATTAAATTTCACAGCACTCCCGTAATTAAAGTATAATAAAAAGAAGGGAAGAAAAAGAGACTGAAAAAGGAACTTTGATATGACAACTCGATTATTTGATCATGCAATTTCCACGGAGATTAAAATAGCCATTTTTTCCTGTATCCCTCTCGTTCACCGTTGGAGATTGCAATGTGCTCGTACGAATATGGAGAGATTGTGTGCCTAGATGCGCGTGTCGTTCGCAGGGAAAAAGTGACATGATAGTGGGAAATGTATCGGCCTTACTTTTTCCTAGCTTCTCGCTCTTGACGCGCGTTGCAGAATACACGATACCGCTGGTACCGTGACTTTCGAACCTTCACCAGCAGATCGTTCACGGTTGCCTTCATGTTTTTGGTAGCTGCCAATTTCATCGTCTCCACCAGAAGTCTAACGTTTACGGTATACCGCTTTTAAGTTATCACACATACATATATCATCGATCAAGTCTTAGCTATCAATTTTCTGACATTATCGAAAGTGCGAGTGACGTTAAAACCGCAAGAATAATCTTTTTATATTTTGATTCTTAAACAACTTTACCTAAAAATGAAAATAATAAAATATACGAGTATGATAAAATTAATATTTGTATGTTTTCGAGCCTTTTGGGATCTCTAATAATATTAGTTTAAGATTTATTTTTAACTAAAGTTCCTTATCGAGACCGTCTTCAGCGTCGAGGAAATAGATGTGCACCTTCTCTTGGGCAATGCCAGATCGACGATACGCTTGCTACTCTTCGCTGCGAGCGTCTTCGGGTGAATGCGCGGGTAAGGGGGCGGCGCCGCTCTGCGCGATAATAAATTTTCTAGAGGACTCGCGATAACCTGACGAGTACAAGAGCGGACGACTGTGCACTTACGCGGGATCGTATTTCTTGGTTACGAATTTCGGTTGCGCCATAACCCGGATGCGCCTCGAGGCGCGGCTCCTGAGAATCGCGCGCCGTACTGTAAATGGACGCGCCTGAAAGTACATATATACATGTCAATATAAGTATCCGAGAAAAAGACACAAAGACCCCTTTAGCGCACGCGAACGCCGCTCGAGCATCTGCTTCATCGATCGTTTTCAACTGAACGTTTTTCCACGGAAAAACCTTCTGTCTCTCATAACGACTGTTTGATTTCATGTTGGAGGATATCTCAATTTGTATTTAACGTCCTTAAATATTTGGAGCAGGTGACGTCTCATTTGATCTTCCTATTTCATGCAATCTCAATTGCGAAATCCGAATTTACTTAAAAAGAACCGCTGTCCTAGCATTAAAAAAAGACACGATCTCTCCTTTAATAAAGTCCCAGAGCGATAGATGCAAACGCAAGTGATATTATCGGAAAGCGTATTCCAATCTCTTCGAGTACATATTACAGGAGATAATAAAAGTTCCCTCTAAAAGACGTTCACCTTATTCCGAATAAAGAATAAACGAAGAAAATAGACGTAAGTATATACCAGGACATTTGGATCAGTTCTGCGAAGTCTTCTCCAGTTAGGACGCGCTAATAGCGCGATGTGTTCCGTGGACGATAAATGAGCTTGAGCGTATTTAACTCTTTGCGAAGGCATCTTATCGCCGCCTCTCTTTTTCGCTTCTCGTTCCCGTCGGTTTTTCCCACAACCCTCGGCACAACGATGAGCAAGCGTTTCCGGTATGCTTAATTATTAAATTATACTCGCGTTGCTTTAACGATCCCCGAGCGGAAAAACAGTGCATTTAACGGAGACCCGAGGGAGAGAAATGTACCGAAAATTAACTCGACACACTTTCGCGGTTAACGCCGTAATTTTTTCGCCACCATTGAAGCGGACGTTCCACGAGGAAATTTTGTGGGATTCGGACAGCGCGTGACAGAGAGATTGGGACTGAACAAAATACGAGCGGATCGAACAAGCTCGAATTTTATTTCACACCGCATATTTCAAGGCTGTTGGCATTTCACGCAGAACCAGTGTATACATATACAGATATTCTTCTAAAATATCTGGTCTACGACGAATATATTCATTCCATCAAGCTGGGAACCGCGGCGGCGGGAGAGGGGGGGGGGGTTCGCATCATCGCGAATAACTACGTGTATAACTACGTGACAATGTTCTAATTCTGCATGACAACGCAGTAAAATTCGTCGCATAAACGCGCCCCCGCGCATTTGCATTCCGCCGAATATCTGACAAACTCCAAATCACCGGAGAAATCTGCCGTAATAAAGTTCCGCCGGTGTGTATGACAAATTAACTGACGTGTCAGTGATTTTCGTGCGTGAAATATAGAGTTTCGTGAAAATATAGGTACGCGCTTTCCCGGCGCGCAATTGAAATATCCCGGCCGTTTTTCCTCGGTCACCGCTTAAAAATGCATGCACGAGAAGATTGAAGATGCAGAGATGGGAAAACAAAGCCGGCTAACCGCATTATGTACTCTTAATGCATGACGGAAAGAGTTGAGAGGCTCGTAATTCACGAGCAGACGGCCGAAGGATGAAAAGAAGGGATGCGTTAATTCTCCGTCCCGCGCGAATCGAAGTCTCGACTCATAATGCGGATAAAAGTTTATCCAATGAAGATCTTTTAGGGGATCTATTGGTTTTATTCGTATCGAATCGTCCATGGGAACGCACGAGTCATTCAAGTACCTCTGTCCTTTTCCTTCTTTTCCTTTTTTTCCTTTTCTCCTTCGCTTCCGGCGTCTTCCTTTATTGCTATCCTTCTAGTTTCGACTCGTTTCGCCGTTTCCGTTTCCCTCTGGCTTCGAAACTGACCCCTTTCTCTTTCTTTCCCTCTTTCTCTTTCTCCCTCTTGTGGTGCTTCCTCCCTCCCCCTCTCTCTGTCAACCCCGCATGGGAAATCTCAAATACGAGTCTGTTTACCTGGCACTTGAAATCCCGGTGGATATCGATGATAAGATTTCGTCCTCGCCCTCGCCCTATACCACTCCGCGTCACGTTTCCTGCGACCCTTCCTCCCCCTTTCCCAACTCCTTCATGACACAATTCTCCGTTTAGATTATGCAATTTGTATTGCGCGTGTTAACTACCTTTGTGGTCTGACCGTTGCGAGTGCAATAATAGCTCTCGCCGTATCAGATCGCTGGAACTTCCCTCGAGAACAACGAATTCGTTCTGGAAATGTACGACGCGGATGATTGCGGTATGATTGATCTCATGATGCTATATCTTATGCGTTACGCGACATTATTATGAACAATTAAGACTTTCGACATGCGGAAGCATGGATTCTGTTTGCATTAAGCTGCAGTAATGAGAATTGAGTCAGATGTTCTATTTCAAGAGGACGAATTCCATCAGTAGTGGTTTCAATCGCTAGTACCAAATGGAATATTGAAGACAAATTAAATCACGTCTTTAAATACTTATTTATTCTTCTAATATTTACGTATTTCTTAATTTCAAGTGATAAAAAGGAAATTAGTTTTTCCAGAATTAAGAACAACGTGAAGTTGAAATAAAAGTAAATTGATAAGAAAAAAAATAAATAATCCCAAAATTTTTGGTGAAATTTTCAAATCTCTTATTTTCAGTTATGTTTTGAAATAATTCATATAAAACATAGATTTTTCTTTGAATAAATCAAAACTCGGTGTACTAAAATAATATACATTTTTCTTAGAAATAAATCATGATGTGTGTGCGTGCGTGTGTTTTATGGCTGATGCGTTTTAACCATGGTTTGTGCGCAAATTAATTTAACGGAGTGCAAGCAAAGTGAAAAACTCTGGATCAGAGTCTACCCAGCTGCTTTTATCGCAATGTTCGTATAAAACGCAATACACGTGTACGATATTCTTTTTAATAGTTCAACTTCTCCCGTTTTATTTCTTTCATGTTTTTTGATGAGAGTACCGAGTGTAATCATTTTCTCTATCTTTTTTCGGAATTTCCTTGATTAGATATTACACGTGATGTGATGATAAGCGCGGTTGCGTCAACCTTGGCGGAAATGTTGTTTTACAAAATCCGGTAGAGCTGAAATTTCGACTCCGGGAATATTCGTCCATGGTGCGGATGAAATTGGGATTTGTCGGATTTGTGGATACTCCGCATTGCGCTACAGAGTTACGGATATCCGGATTTTTCAATATAGCAGGTAATCTCAATCACATTCTCCCTCTTTCTCTTCCTACTTTCACTCTATCTCTTTTCTCTCTCTCTCTTTCTCTCTTTTTTATAACATATCGCGACGTGCACGTCGCAAACCGTATTAATTTGCTCTGGAATATTTGCCATCACTGCCGTTCGAAATTTTATAATGGAACATGTACCAATTTGGATATATGTAACGCTCTATTTTTCTCATCGTTTGGCTCCCATTCTATGACTTTTTCTTTCTACTTCACTCGCGCGTTAGAATAGAAATAATATACTCAATGGAAATTCCGCAGTTAATGCTAATAATGTTTTCCTCACTTTTCGTTTGATTGGTGGAGGACGTATTAAAGCGACTCGAGAAAGAAAAAACGCTTTGGTATTCACACAACATCGATTTGATCGCGATATTCTTTTATAATCTATGAAAAAATTCAAACACTCTAAAAAAATATCGGTGTGGATTTAACACTACACTGAAAAAAGAAGTGTTTAATTTTAAGATATTAAAATGTTTTATTCTTGACTCCATTTTTTAAACACTTAAAGAACACTATGCGTTTTAAATCCAAACACGTAGTGTTTTGTCTATTGAAAAAGTTTAAAACTAACATTTTTAAGTGTTTAAAAAATAGAGACAAGAATAAAATACATTTCTTTTTACAGTGTATGCATTGTCTATACAGTATATAGTCAGTCTATATTTTAAACTATACAACTTTTGTATGAAACATTTTTCTCAGAAATATTTACTTTTCAAGATATTTAAAGGGGTCCGGGACTTTTTGAACACCCTGTATAATTCTCATTATGTTAATATTAATATCATCATGGTGTGGATTTAAAATCCCTGGTGTTTATATCAAAAATATTATGACATGGATTTAAAATTCATGGTGTTAAATCTATACCATATTAATATTAACATCAACACGAGAATTATATATGTATAATAGACATCGCATGGTGTTAAATTCACATTGATATTTTTCAGAGTAAATGAGTAAAATTAATGATTTCTTACTCGCGGTAAGAAGAGAAAAATTATTTGTGGAGAGATAAATTTGTTGATGCGACGATTAATTTATCTGTCCATTCAAATTATTCATTCATTTCAACGGCATGCGATAATTATCAAGGTGCTGTATACATTCAAAGGAGGGCGTGAAAAGAGAGTACCAGTTCGCGCAGAACACCGTGAAATTCGCTAGACTTTCTCTCCCCCTCTCTTTCTATCTCTTTTTCTTTGTCTCTTAACTGTGCAAGCTCGATGGTCGAACTCGAAAAACTTAGAGGATGACCCCATTCGTCGTTGGGATCAGCGCGGAAGATACGACGAGCGAAGAAAAGTTATCTCGCATCTGCGATCGTGGGAATGGAACGAGGAACGCGCGTTTTTCTTCCTCCTTCATTCCGGGATGTCGAATGGCATAATTTAGTCGCAATTGCCGTAGTTCATAGGATGGCTGAAATCGTCCGACTTCATTCGCGCGAAATCATATCGGCGCGCAGCGTGCTCGGCTCCGAGAGCCGAGTTATTTTTACACGTACGTGTATGTACGTATTCAGCGAGCGTAACGTAGCGAACCTGGTTCTTTCCCTCGTTGCGCCGAGCGGTCATTTGTATCTCTACAGGTTTCGTTATGTGATGTATAATTTCTTCATATTCAATCGGTTTAACTAAAATTCTATTTTTCCGATGATCGCACGTTCGTATAATTTTTATATATTTTTATTTTCATTATTTTTAGTCTGCAAAAATCGATGTATAATACATATATATATATATATATATGTATTATAATTTATTTATTTAAATCTGTAGAGTGAAGTAAACAGAAATACAATATAATGATTAATTTCCTGTATAAAACGACTGTTCATTGAATAAATGCATTTACCCTATTTTTCTAGCAAACGGTATGAGAAAAAAAAGCGAAGGAGAGAGAGAGTGAGAAAGAGAGAAAGAGAGAGAGGCTATAGATTTATTTAGATAGGTTAGCGGTTGCGTGGTATCAGTAAAAGTGTATATTTCATAAACATTTCAGTTTAACTCATCGTTTTAAAAATTCTCTTACCGGAAGATATCAAATTTTTACATTCACTCTGGCAAATATGTCAGCTAAGCGCATTTTATATCTCTACGATACGAAATTACGCATTTGAAAATAAATATATTTTCTCTTTAATAAACAGGAAAAATTTTTTATTCGTTTAATGATTAAACTTTTAAATAACTCTTTGTTTTGCTATAACATGTAAGAAAATATTATAACTCAAGCTATATATGAGTCATAAATTCACTTGCTATCTATAAAATAATAACGCATTTATCTTTTATATGTGCCATACATTACATGCTACATCCTTGCATGTATTCTATGGTGCCATGCCGTAAATTGTGAAAACGTTCCACATCTGTCGACTTGTACTTCGCAGGTCACTTTCGTTAATTAACGTCGATAGATACCTATAGAAAGTATCGATAATACCCTGTAGGCTAAGACGGTGAGCCAGCAATTCTCAGGATAGTTCACGTAGAACTTTAACGGTTATTGTCCCGAACGTATCTTCTTAAGTTACCCTGGATTGTCCCGAGACCTCTCCGCAACCCCATCGATGCGCCTAACGATCATCGAGTTTGAAGCGACGTGAAAGCTTGTTGCCTCGTAATATGATTTGATATCGCGGACTTTTTACTCTCTCGCGTTCATCGCTTGGCGTACGGTAAAAATCAATGCACGGGGATATATACGTAAAGCGACTGTGCGGAAATTTGCCAGTTTACTGCCAGTTCGCTGACATAATAATACGATAAAAAAACAGTATCAGGCACAGGCCGGCTAACGAACTAATAGCTTTGCGATCACGTCACGCGATACGAAACGCAATTCGCAGTTAACATCGATCGCGGTAAATATGCAAATCTCTCGCGACATTCGTTTTGCCGAATGCGAGCGATATTAAATGTCGCGGAGTAGCGTTTTGCGTTCGGCCGAGAGATGCGACGCAACGATACGAACCGTAAGGCAACGTGCATCATATCACGATTATTTCGCGAATTAGTTTCTACCGTACGCTATTCACAGCTGCGCGATACTCCCTCATCGCGTAATGTATTAAGCTCGCGTGACGTTGGGCGATTATCATTGTCGGACGTGAACGTTATCCGACAATGAACAAAACTCTGGTGAAACCGTGGGTTGCATTAAAGTCAGGGACATTACAGATCGCGGAAGCGAAATGATGGAGAGGATAGAGGAGTGAGAGAGAAGGAGAGAAATATAGATAGAGAAGCGTAGACAGTTTCGCAGAGACCTGTCTTGGATTTGCGGAAACGCGAGGTAAACGAACGGAGATAGCTGCGCACTGCCTCTCGCAAAAGTTGTCGCGAAAATTTTCAGGCGTTTCTCTCGTGTTGTTGTTTCACGTTGTCGCGCGGATTCCGGAAAGATAACGCCGCGGGCATGTGTGCAGGACAGCGTACGCGATGCGCAGGATGGACCGACGATGATATCGTACATATATACTATATATACATATACATATATATATATATACGCGAGTATATTACACGGAGCAATGTAACGCATTGTGCGAGGTCGAGATGGACTTCGTGCCGGCGAAGTTTGTTTTAATCCCGCGGTCGCTTTTCTGAGCTCTTGTCTCAGGAGTCTCATTATAACGGACACCTGCCGTTTTTCTTTCAACATGGTTGGCCGATGGAAAGTGCCCATGGCTATGGGAACGAAGAACAAAATCCATAAGATAATTATCGTAACGCGAATAGAAAAAAAGATAGCACGATAAACAAAGCGCATCACAGAGTAATGGATCGATCGATTGAAATTTCTCGCGCAAAAATACGCATTGTGTTAGCCGTGGAAAATGAGTCCGATGCGAACTCCGACGGCCAATAATTCCGATTCATGGGACATTACGATATTGCATATGCACGGAAGTTAATCGTCCTGTCGTGCGAGGCTTTATGGCTTATACGATGCCACGTATGGTGCGTTCATTGTCGGGGCCGTATGATACGAGAGCGAGCGTGTGCTCATGATTTTTTAAGGATTTATGGATGGACGTGCTCATTCTCTTCCTCTAATTAAAAACCTCCCACGTGTGGCTTCGCGAAAAAAAAAAAAAATTGAGGAATTGCTGTCGGATCGATACCAGAAATAGAGTACCCACTGCGAACGATAATTCGGCATTTAACACGAATTATCGGCGACACTAATGGCACGACAGTAATAAATGCATTACGTATTTATAATTACTCGATAATGCGATATCGCGTTTTCGACGAACTAGTTTCGTCTGCCTCTTTCTCACTTCCCTCTTTCTCTCTCCCTCTCCTGCTTTCTCTCTTTCTCGCATATTGCACGTAAAATTTCAATACCATCGTTATTTTTGTCGTCCGGAAATCGACATAGGCTTTCGGAAAAGCAAAAACGCGCATTTCAGCGGCGTCGATGAATAGTATTGTAACTGCAATTTTTCACAGTTATTTTTACGACAGCCTTCTATTCCAGAATTCTTTGTTTCTTCAGTTACAATGAAAATACAATATTAAATAAACAACGTAAACTTTAAAGTCACAGAATTGGTTTGAGATGTACCATTAATAAAACAGCAACAGGAAAAATAATTACTGCATCATTTACTTTATAATTGATAGCACGAAAAAATGTAATTTATACTACTCTCCACCGTATACACTTTACGTAATAAATAATCGTGTTGTATTAAGGAGAAAAATAAAATAGTATTT
This sequence comes from Mycetomoellerius zeteki, assembly GCF_001594055.1. NCBI lineage: Eukaryota > Metazoa > Arthropoda > Insecta > Hymenoptera > Formicidae > Mycetomoellerius > Mycetomoellerius zeteki. The sequence continues at coordinate 2,345,432 of NW_017257588.1, read as the reverse complement.
TTTAATATTTTTGCATTCTGAAAAAATATGAAAAAAATACGAAAAAAATTTCTTGTTCACCGTTAATCGCACGCACAGCCGATAATGGATTTTCATAGGCAATTCTTTTGAAAATCACAGCGATGATGAAGGGCGATTACATCCGCTCTATGTATAGAAAATTTGGCGGAGATTGCCGGCTTTGTTGCACGTTCGTACATAGATGGTAAGTCTTTCGCCGCATTAAATGGAGAGAGTTATAACCCTGTCGGGCAATAAATAATGCATCGTGGATGTGTACGCGGTATACTCAGCGTATTGTGCCACGGATAACATGCTCGCGAACTGAGCATGTTTAACGACCGAATAAAATTTTGATTTCGCGGCATTTTGCTGCGCCAACATTCATTAAACCTTTATAATCTAACCGCTTTGTCGTTATATTTAGTTCATTAAACTGTACATGATGCATGGAGGAAATCAGTCGTGTTATGAAAAAGCACGTTTGCAAATATCTTTTATAATGTAAACGTAGAAATATTATTCATACAGGTCGCAATCATATATTTTGCTTCGGTTGTAAATTCTTAAAAGGAACGTTTCGAGAAATTGCATTGCTTGTGTCGCGATCCAATAAAACAGTATTTATTTAAATCCTTGATTTATTGACGGTTATTATTAATGAAAAACGTAACAACGATCGTATATAATAAGCCAATTGTTAATTTAGATATTTTATTGAACGTCGTTCAATATAATTAATGGCAGTGGTAACATATTATACACGTATAATTGTTACATTTGTATCAATAGTTACGAGAATTATTTTGCTCAAAGCGTTAACTAGGACAGCTCGTTGATTTTAAAATATTTTAAGTATCACTTGTAATGTCATCCTTCGGTACAAATAATAACTAAATTGCATCTTTGATATTGTCCTCCTTTCGGAAATGCAGTTCTCAAATTGTAACATTTCGTACATTATCTAATGATTAGTAAATTTCTCGTTACCGTGATGAGGCAACGAGAGTTTACCGTCTGCCGCATGCCGAGGTAACATTGGGAAAAATGCCTCATCGATAAAATATTATTCCTATTCTATATATGAGAATATAATAAATTAAAATTTTTTAGTTGATAGAATCAAATAAAAATGAAAAAGTCTTAATTACCACATTCACCGATTTGCTAACTGCGATGTTTAGAGAAAATTACTATTTAGAAAAATCGCAATTAATTTTTATATTTACAGAAATAGTATGATAAAACTTAAACGTTTACATGATATTCTTTGGCAAATATGTTCGAATTGTAAGATAAATATTAAGATTAATATTTAACAATTATTTTTAAATTTTATAATAATTCTTTGCAAAGTACCGTATTTATCTGTTGTAGGAAATTTTGTTCTCTTCAACCCGACAATCGGACAAAGCCAGATCTGTTCGCATGATTTTCTCAGTTATTGATTTTGTATTGTTATTCTTGAATTATTGACATACAAGAAAATAATTATACAAATATTCATTACGAAAAAGGTATCTACAATAAATTTAACAAGACTTTAAGGTAGTTTTTAAGATTAAAGTCAACTTTTTTTAATTTTTTTTTATAATGCATTTAAAAAAATTGCAAATATTTCGAAACAAAGTTTTATAGACTTTCTAATTGTTGAAGGTCCGGAACATAAATTTTATCGGTTCTCATATTGATCCGCCCCCGAATAAAAGCAGTGATCAGTAATTATTCCTGCATTGTACAAACTTACTTCACGCTGTTCTCTGTCATAAACAGATTAATTATTTGCACCCTCAGTTTCACGAAACGCCTTCGAGCCAGGAACTTCCTGTGCGATCTCAATCGCAATTAACGCCGCTGTTCGAAGGCAGCATTAATGGTCGCTAACGATCACAATAGAAATCAAGATAAGCCGTTTTGCAAATTAGGTATTATAGTTCCGTCCCTATGGTGCTTCCGTCACAGCGAAATGATTTCAGACTCAATAGCAATGATGCTTCCGAAACTTTCCCCCTGAAGCTGGAGGGAAACATAAAAAGGACATGTCAAAGTGGTCGGCTATTTTTATTCATTGGACTCTCTTCTACGAATGGTGAAATAAATTATAACCTACTGGAGAGTCACATGTAGATATATGGTAAGGTACGCTAAGCTATTTCGGACAGTCGTAACTCATATTTACGACCAATGGGAGTTACGCCAACTTTAAGAGGCTGCATAATGAAATCCAGTGGCGGTAGCTCCCTCGCCTTCCAGCAACCCCTTGCTTTTCCTGTAGTTCATTCCCACGCTTTTCTACCTCTGGCCTCATTTTTATCCTCCTGTTACATTTGCTCTTCTTTGACGCCTAATATTCATATTTTTGCCTCGTTGGAGAAAGGAGGCAAGATGAATATATCACTCGCACCCTCACCAGTCGCTGACATTTGTAGCTCCGCAGAAAGCTCAAGCTGGAGAGATATAACTAAGAAGATACCTGAGATAGCGTTCGTGTCCTCAAGGATTCTTTTGATGGTCCCAAATTTTTATTCCAAGGGCGTAATACCTATTATCCTTCGTCACTGTTCAGATATAAAATAGATGGTTTGTCACACCACAAGTTATCGTTGCATAACTAATACGTTTGTCAAAAATATTTTTTTTCGCAAAGAATATGTACCCAGATAATATTTATGTTGCATAGGATATCTAAAAGATGTTTAAAAGACGTATTTTAGATATCTTACGAGGGAGTAACCACTAACTGAAATATTGTCCCACAGATTACAAGATTTCATATGATTTCATTTGACTACAAATAATTTTTTTCACTACAAATGAAGTAATTTGATAAAATATACGATTTTATTTAATATTATACAATGATTTCTCGTGGTATAAATTATTGGATTATACATAGAGATTTTATATGAATTTTATAATGATTTCAAGGACTCTGTCCCACGATTATATTAAGTGATTATCCCCTATATCTTATGCAACATGCATGTTAGCTGGGTATCATTTAAAATTATAACGACGAAGAAAATCATTGCAATCGATAAGACAAATGATTGGCGCAGTTACCACGATCAGAGAACTTGTAATTAGAAAGTTGAATTTCTTTATATTAATCGAGTGCCGCAAAGAGTTAAACATTACAACTACTCATTGTCTACGCGCGCAGGTACTCCATCCATTTTATCCTGCACCGTGCAGTTTCGCAGCTTTAATCGGTGCCGTGTCGGTTCACTTCGTAATTGCTTCCTGCTCTTTAAAGCCGTGTGCACATCGGTAAAGCGATAAAGTTGATAAAAAAGTTTGCTTATTAAACGCAATTGAGACACTCGCGGTTTAAATCTGAATTTATGTTCGTAAAATAATTCATAAATGTCAATTTTTTTGTAGTCGTTAAAACTGCTTATTGGTCGTTCCTATGAGGCTTAAAAAATTGACCTTTCAGTAGATATTTAGATAACTATCTTTTGCAAAAGCGATTGTCCAACTGTACTCTGCTGTGGAAAAAAGTTTCATTCGGCTGGTCCACTTCGTCTCTCGACAGTTCTCGCCGATGTGAACGCAGTCTAACGATCGCAACGATCCGGTGTCGCGGAACGAGATCTATTTTCTGGGAGAGATGCTTTGGTTCCGTAAACAAATATAACGAACGCTCGATTACAGTCGAGGGCTCCCCTGCTTGTCGTCGTCATCTTCGTCGTTGTTCTCGTTGTTACAGAAGGTATACATTGTCGTGTATTTGCTCTCGGTGACGGGTATGGCACGTGGGTAGCAGGACGGCGTCTCGAGGTCGGTCACGATGCCGTCGTTTATTCGCGCTCCATACGAAGCCCCGGTCACGTTTCTTCCGCGCTTTATGCCGCCCAAGAAGTTCGAAACTATGGGCCCGGACGGCGGCGGACGGCGGAAACATAAAACTCCAGACAACATAACTCACCCATTTCCAGACTATCCCTTCGAGAAATTATTTTGCAGGATAGCTCTTTCTCTCTCTCTCTCTCTCTCTCTCTCTCTCTCTCTCTCTCTCTCTCTCTCTTTTTTCTAACCTATGGCCTCGCGCTCGAAGCATTTTCTCCACACGTAAGAAGGGTACGCGAAGAGAAAGATTGTTGCGCGATTCTGGGCGCGCGAGAGAAGCCGGGAAGCTTCTCTCTCACCATCTCTCTCGTTCTCTCTCTTTTTCGATCCACTGGAACATTAATCATATCCCCCCTCTCCGCACGCCGCAGACGCTTCGGATAAATCGTCGATACGCTTGCGGTTAATTAGGCGATTAGGCAGCCATTGTGCCGCGCACCATTCCGCGCCTTTGCCAGCGGAATTCCGGCCCCGAATTCTTACGCTCGATTGTTACACGTGTAATGTTGTAACAGTCGGCGTAATCAATCGATTCATTAGCTATGTTTGCGGATATAGAGACTATAGAGGATTAAGCAGAGTGAGACTAATTATGTTGTGTAGGAAAGATGCTTCATGATGATTTTCAAAAGCGAATTACATCACAAAATTGAAAATAAAATTAGGTATGTACTTTACGCGGTTTATTTAATTGAGACGTTATTCCGACAAAGAAAGAAGTCTTCCACCTTTTCTTGAATTCTTTTCTTTAATTATCTCTTTCAAATTTCTCTCATACTTTTCACATTTGATTAACGGAAGATGTTAACTATAACTCATTGTCAGTACGAACTAATTACGGATTCGAATAAAGTGATTAGTGACCTAATGATAGCGAGGTTACTGAATATTGCGTCGCGGTAATCGCGCATTATTTCACCGGTCACGTTTCCACGAAGGGGATTTTAAATCGTGACAGTTGAACCGGAGGGGATGAACGTAATCATCCTTTAATTATAACAACTCACGTATCTTAGCTATCGCGCGCGAGATTATTCTCGGGTTTACGTTAATTCAATTTTCGCGTATACGTATTGATACAGACTCTGTTCGGAATCTGTTCGCGACGCTAACTACAAAAGGAACGTAATAACGTGTTACACGAGATGCGTTTAGTCGTTTCGCAGGCATGGCGATAATCCACAGAGGCATTTATACGCAATTCGGAGTTTTCGTGCAATCCGCGTGTAATCGGACGTAACGAAAGTCGTATAATTCGTTTAAAGTCGCGTAAACTTCTGGAACTTTGCCTGGTATCGCTCCTAAAGCGCAGAGTATCGACTTAGCGGTACTTCGTAAAGTGTATCGCGACGCATCACTCAGTGAATTCGAAACATTACAGAAACTGAAATTTAACGGCGAGATTTAACGCTCGCGAAGAACGGCGCGGCGTTTACGACAGTCGGCGAGAGATTAGGATTGCGAGATCCAAAATGCATTTTCGTTGCCTCGGAGATTTCGAAGATGGACCATTATCACGGAAGTCATCCGCCTGGCAAGCGCGTTTCACATTCTTGCGAAGTGCACGTTCTTAGCTACGTCGCCTGGCTTGGCAAGCGACTCGTCGAGAAACATCGTAGCGTCGTGTCTGTAATGCGCCCACTCGACTGTTCGCTATTCCATTTCTTCCCCTTTCCCATCGCTTTCGATCCACTTCCCGGTAATCTCTATCTTCTCCATCCGCGAGAAATCCATTCTCGCCCTTGATGTTTAAACACACGAAATCTCATGTACAGGGTGTTTCGGCACCGTTCTCGACAGATACGCAGATACGTAAATGTGTGTGAGAAGACTATTATTTTTCACGTTGTTAATAACTTTGTATTATTAATTAAAAATTTGCGGAATAAATCCTGATAAATCCTTATAAATCCGACCGCGGCATAAATGTAAGTTTATGATGAAACTTTATTTTTCAGCTTCACGTAAATTTTCATTTAATCGTCAGTCAAAGTTACATGCTTGAATCATATAAAAAGAGATGATTTAACGAGATTTCTAAACAAGACAACAAGAAAAGGTTAAATTCAAGCTTATCAACGTATGTATTTTCTATTGTGTATGTCAGATTACATATTACAGAAGGATCATAATTATACAAGGTTTTCACGAACAAAGCTTTTTGAAATAATCCCGCAAAGAAAAGAGAAAAATGAAATAACGGTTCTATATTTCTTTAATTATCTCGAAACTACATTAATGATAGCGGAGAAGCGGTATCTAAAATGTCGGTGTGGGAAATGAGATTTGTTCGTTCCAGGGGTGACAATTGTTTTAAGAAAAAGGAGTAAATCGAGACATACATAAAAAGCACGCTCTATAAGTATATTCGACATAGAAGCGCGCGTACGACAATAGTATTTGCAGGTTCCATTGTTCTTTTAATTAGTTGGTATTCCCTCGAGTATTTCTCATGGAACTAGGAGTAAAAGGCCGGTCAGCAAGTCGCCGTTGTATGAGGCAGGTCGACTAGGAACAAAATTATCGCGTCTGTTGAATACTCGTTTTCTCATTGAATACGACTCGGGATGGCGGAATTCGCTGCCGTTCTCCTCGAAATGAATATGCGCGAATGCGAAGGGCGGAAGAAAGAGGAAGAATTTTCTTAATATATGACATCGTTGCCTTTTTACATGGGTGAACCATTCGTTTTGTCGATTATCATTAGCATAATGCACGAGGCTCCTTTTTCTCGTCTTTGTTGCGCGCGATTAGGGATTCCTATCTGCGGCATCGTTCGCCTCTCGAGCAAATCCGGAAAAGAGCGCGCGATCACTACGTATATAGAATGTCTATTCGAATGCGCACTGTGCTATTAAATAAAAACGCATTGAAACGTTTCAGAAATTACGGTACCCGTAGGAATTTATAAAGTAGGTCACATTCGAAGCTTGCACGCACTAATGGGCTGCAATTAATCTTTATCTGGTTTTGGAATATTCACGAAACAATTATTACAATGTAACATTTCTCTCTCTCTGTCTCTCTCTCTCTCTCTCTCTCTCTCTTTCTGTTTTACTGACAAGAATAAATTAAAAATAAAAATTTTGGTTACGATAATTATTATTGAATTAAAGAAAAGAAAAAGAGAGAGACAAAGAATGCTATCAGTATTAAGGGAAAAAAGCGAGGAATATTTCTCTCCACTTTTAAGCGTTTCGCTTCTTGCAATCGAATTTTGTGCGTTTGGCGAATAATGGCATTCCCCTTTACGAGCATAATCGAATGCATGTTGGACAAAACCGCACTCGCTGAGAGCTTCCTCCTACTGCATGTCGTCGATTTTGTGCACCGTCATATCCTTCGAATTTATACGTTCTGTTGTAACTTAAAAAAGAAAGCGAGAACGAGAGAAACGAACGAAAAAGAGAGACGAGGGTTTGACATCACGAGGTTTTCCTCGGCAAATAAACGCCACTGAATCGTGTCACGATCTTGAAAAAGTCTGTGCATTCGGGCGAATAAAAAACCACTGTGCCCCGAATATCCGGAATGAAATGGGATAATAAAACTATGACCAACTACAGCGTTCAACCTTTAGTATTCTGTGTACCATGGATGATGCATTGTGTTTTTAGGCTTTGACAGAGAAGACAATTTATCTTTAAGATTTCGATTATAGCGAAGAGTGCTTTCTGTTTCGTCGATGAATCGTAAAAATTCAAGTTTGGCTTTTTGTCATTGAAAACATAATGACACGTGTTATTAAATTTATTTAGAATTAAATTAAATTATACCTATTAAAAATTTAATTAGGTGTAAGTTCTTTTTTTTTTTAAGAACTCTTTTACACGTCGTTATTTGATTTGATTAATTTAAAAACTTTCTCGAAGTTCAATTGTTTCTTTTAATCGGAGATACAGTCTCAAACCTCTGAAAAAACGTAACAGTCTTAAAAAAATTTATGCAGACGAGCGTAAAAACCGCAGACTGCCTGGAGTGTTCGACGGCAAGCAAAAGATAATAAAACAGTGATCGACGAATGTAGGAAGTTTAAGCGAACTCCACGGTATTTAGTAACGCTAGACGCGAAAAGAGAGTATAGACGCGATAGTAGACGGATCGTATGCAAATCACGATGGCGGCGATCGTAAACTCCCTCGCCGGTCGGCGCGCGCGCGCGCGCGCGCCAAGCCGGATGGACTATTTCCCAATGTCGGAAAATACGTGTACGATATCTGATGCGGAACCATTTGCACGAGCTAGGGTTTGAGTTTAGTTAAATGAAGACGCGCTTTGAAAGTGATCTTATCGGTGCACGTGTTTATCGACTCTCCATCTAACGCGACCATCTCCGGCGAATTGGATCAATGAATCTATCTACTGAAAGTAATTAATTTGCCTTAGTGACAGATAAATCGTTACATATACAAACAGTATCATCCGATTAAAAAAAAACGATGTATTAACAGAGCATAGCAGACGCTTGATTAATTCAACCAATATTTTCAATCTTGTGTTATGCTATGTTTGCTGTGATTTATTATTATATTATTATTATGTATTATATTTATTTGCAATTTTGGATTAACAATAAACGAGATGTCTAAGTTCCATTACACATTTTGTTAATGCAACATTGTACATAAATATAATAATAATAATAATAAATATAGTAATAAATAACAGATAATTACAATCACTATATAACTCTTTGCTTTCCTCTTTCTATATTTTTCAGATTATTTTCTTTACGTTGCTTTCAAAGTACTAGTATTATATTCTTTTTCTGTTATAACAATAACTGTCGTGTAAATTAGTGAAAGAGAGAGAGAGAAAGATTATTCTTAATATTTATCCTCTACCTTTTACAAGGATTCTGTCGGTGCAGTTTCCTAATGAGCACACAAATCAGGGATGAATAAAGGCTTCAAGAATTCTACTGGCAGCAGAAATATGACCGTTGAATTCCTCTCGCTCCATATGTTGTTCACGGTATCGCAGCTACCGGAAAAAGTAGAAATATGACGAATTTTTTCTCTACATATTATCTTCTAATTATAACACCCAATCCACGGACGAGGATTCTTGTTTAACCGCGTCACGTGTCGTGCTGTAAATAAAATAAATAGTCAAATAAAACCTCTCATTTCGTTCTATGCATAAAATTTGCACAGCAAAAATTGTTTAATATTTTTGAGAAAAGAATCTACGGAACGAGTGCGGTAATTAAGCTTATCGTTTCATTCAATTTTATATCGCATTCACTTACATTCTTTTCGGTAATTAAAAAAGGATTTTTGCGGGTCTGTTTAGTTACAGTGCTCTGATTAACGAGTAATTTTAAATATATGTATACAGCAATATATTTCTGAGCGTTACAAGAGATACGAGATTCAATAGTAATAAAACAAAGCATGGAGATAAATGGAAGCAATGTATAATAGTAGATAATTAGCGGTATTTAATAATTAGCACTGGCATCTGGTCGCAAGAGACAAAATGCCAGTGGGTATATGTGCGTACCTGCAATGCAGCAAGACTCGTGGAAATGACGTCGCTGGCCTCTTTCAGGGATGCTCGCATCTCTCCTCTTTCCGTAATCACTTTGGCCTTGTATAGCTTCTCTCGTAGCTTCCGCCTTCATGGCCACAGTTCGTTGGTACTGTACCGGAAGTCGGACATCCTTTCTGAAACAGAGGTATCCGTTAGGTATCCGTTTCAGGCAACCGCGTGGAAATTCATAGTTGAACATGCGAACGTGAGCGTAAATGGCGTTAAGACTGTTATCATGTTGAATGGCGTTAAGACTGTTACGACAAATATTATGACTGTCATTGTTCGCTTTCAAATAATTTCTAGAAATGTTTCAATAGTCAGCATTTTAATCTTATTTCAATTAATTTTAGTGAAATAAAAGAATTTTCTGTGGAAAATTCTTATACTTTTACATCAATTCTTGTCAAAATAATATGTGCAAAAAAATTTATGATTGAACCAAAAAGTGCAATGATATTGATTAATTTTTTACAGGAAATTATTGTATCAATGCGATTACACTTTTTTAACGAAATCATAAACTTTTCTTGCACATATTATTTTACTTAGTATCGATACATATTGTTTATAGTTCATGATCTCCTCAAATGAGACTATTTTGATCACGAGTTATAATGTCGAAACGGTAATACCGCTATGATGTATAATGCGCAATATGCAGCTATAATCTAATTACTCCTTAATAACACTTCGTCGATGTAAATATAAGCATATCGATTCGTTTCGTTCGACTGTGAAATTTTATCGGTCGCGCGCGCGGCCAAATAAACGACCATTGACTTGTTTTACACGAACGCGGATTCGACGAACACATTTAAATTTTAAATCACGCCTCGTTCTACCCTTTTTTTTTATCTCTGTCGGTCTCGAAATACATTTTCGTTAAAGCATTATTTTTATTGAATCACCCTTGCGCAGCTGCGCAACGTTCGCATTATTTGCCGATCAAGCGATTTTCCATTGATTTGCATTGGTCATTCGTTCATAACAATCTTTTTTGGTTCTCGTATAATCACTGTCAATATGAAGCAAAGATTTTAGAGAAACCTATAAGCATTTAATCCTAATAATTCGTTATCAATGAGATGCTAAATAAAAGATAATTGCTATCACGACTTTAAAACATATGGTGTAAAATCTACATCGAGATTAGAAAATCACGAAAGATTAATTTACAAAATAGCGACTTTTGATCTTCTTGTCGCTATTCTAAGTATGAACAAATTAATTACACAAATGATAAATCGGTAACGAGAGAAAACAATATTCCTTGATCGTGCATGATACGTGCTGCGATACATAAAAATATTAAACTAAAATATTCACATCTCGACTGTAATTCCTCAAGGATCTTGTTGCTTTGTCTAAAGTAATCTGCATGATGTAGGAAATGATCTCCCACTCTGACAGAAGTTTATCTCAGCAAGACTAAAGAGACTCACTAGATAACAAAGTACCGCAAACTACTGCCATTTTGGCTCCATGACGCGCGGTTATTCAAAACTTATGTTATGAATGTATTATATTATAAGGGAAAATAAAACCTTACAGATAAAAAATTATACCTCACAGATTACAGCCCTTTCTATGTTTCTTTGCTAATTAATTGAAGCCATTCTTTACATCTGTCGCCTGTTGGCAAGCGAAATAAACGAAAAGCTCTTTCACTGCGGTTTTTGTAATTCTGAATACAGCAACCGGGTATTTTTGTCGATGTTTTCTAAGCAGTTCTAACTTCCTTACACGAAGTCACAAATGAGTATAATACTACAATGGAAATGGGATCTACAATGGAAGTAAGGTCTTAAGTAGTAGAAAATTTATCAATCATAGTCTATTATTGTTCTCATATTCCACTGTGATTGATTAATTTTCTACGACTTAAGACTCTACGACCGCTACAACTTCTATTGTAAACCCCGCATAAGGATTCTAACAGAATGAGATTAGAATTGCATTTAATATGTAAATACATTACACTAAAAAGTCACTTCCATTTTTTCATTGTCGGTACTTTGTTATATCTAATGACTTTAAGCAAGACTACTCATATCATTTGCAGCGTACTCGCAACCAGGAACCACGTCGAATGGCTGGAAAAGTAAGTGAAAGGGATGACCAGCCTATGACTCACCGCGCCGCCGCCATCACCGCCGTCGAGGGCGGCAAACCATGAACGAGCTTCGTTGTTGGTAGCCGTTAAATCCCCACGGAACGCTGTTGGAACGTCGACACGCTGTGTCCGACTGTTCCCCGTAATTTTTAACGGACCAGAAACTAAGCTACATGCTATCCTTTAGACGTGACTCTAAATTACTCTAAAAGCATTATCGAAATAACATGGTGATACGCGCGTCGTACTGAGCGAACGCAGACACACGTCGACATCTTTATTGCGGTGTAACAGTATATAAATGTTTTGAAAATATAATAAACAAAATTAAATTTTCTTTATGGAAAAATGAATACAATATATTATCTCTTCCTTATATTGTTGTATTAAGCTTGTTGCTTCCGTACTATGTTGCTCTAATTGCTAATTTAACAATTGCTACACATCTACGAAAATAAATTGAAAATTATCGCACAACAAACTCTGCAAGCGGCACAAAACTCGTTACGCAGTTCATCACTGTTAACCCGGAAAAGCTTTTAACATGCGCAATTAGCTTATTTTCATTATACCGCTGTGCACGTCTTGTCTCTGATTCTCGCGATGGCCAAAAATAAAGACAGAGATTACTGAGAGAGCGAGTACTGAGTAGAAAGGAAGAAAAGGAAGGGGTTTAGGAAAAAAGCGCACGCAATCAAGTATTTAAATGCCGTGTCAACAGCACGATGGAGACGCGATGTGTAACCAAAGGAAAAACTGCAGAGCGCTTTCATCTAGCTGTTAGAAATAAACTTGGGAGTAAAACTGTCAGGATAAAGTGAAAACTGTCGGCTAGGAACGCAGACTAATAGCACAATCCACAAAGATAAGATAATATCGTAAACCAGTGCTGGTCTTATGTACCGTCAGCTAAATTGAAAAATCTAACGTCCTTCTTTCTAATATCTTTTCGCTCTGCCACTCTTCTTCGTGTTTGATTTCAGAGCAAGAATAAATAACACTTTGATATTGCCTTCCATATCTATAGTTCGCGATTTTTACAATGATAGAAACTCCTTTATGCGATAGTAGACAATCACGTCGACTACGTCATGAAGACTACGTCTTTGATAAAGCACTTCCTGTAGTGGCACGTCAAAGGATACTGCCCTCAGGTTTGCGTAAGCAATAGTCAATACACAGCATAACGAGAAATTAATTACGGACTTTTGCATCAAATCAATAGAAAGAAATATCTGTGAAATATTGTAATCATTTATACAAGTTAAAAATTTACGCTAGATTTACCTGGGCCGCGAGTTCTACCCTTTAAACGACCTACTTAAAGTAATTCTCTCGTAGATGACTTTGAATAAACAGCAGAAGGGAAATGGCAATGTGATCGTTACAAGTAATGATCGTTGCTAAAAATTTGACAATCTGTGTCACTATACCTACTTACTTTTTCGTTTACGTTAGCCACATGACGATCATTTCTTACATAGGAAGAAATAGGGATATTTTAAATATTTATGTAAAATTTAATTAAAATAAACAAAAACGGACTCCTGACAAATCGAATTAAAAACAAAAATATATAGGCATATAGGAGTCAAGAGCGGATTTCGGTGTGCTAAGAAATTATTCAAGCGATTATCTCGCGAATTTTATCAATCATTGTAAACCTGTTACTTTTACATGTAGAGATCATATGTTATATATTTTTTAACTGCTTTAATAATTTCTTGTGACTCCTATATGTCTATATATTTTTGGTTTTAAAATTTTAATCTTTATTTAATTATCGCTATATAATTTTTTAGATACCTTGTACCGTTTTATTGGAATTCATATGTATATCGATTACGCGATTATAATTGATTGCAAAATAAAATGATCGTAGAGCTTAGGAATATTGCTCGCCCAATCTCCTCGATTTTCTGTAAAGAAGACGTTTATTCAAACATTTTCGACTTAAGCAACAGTTCAGATTTCATCAGAAAGATTAATCGAGCCATCACAAAAGTGATTAGGTAAAAGCGGGGTGACGCGCTTGCCTGATTCCGTTCCCGGCTGTTGATCGTTTTCTTTTCAACTATATTGCAAGCAAAGCAATCATGCAAACGCCTTTTACGGAGATCGCGCGGTTAAATTGTGCGTGAAATGGAACGTCTGCCAGAAAAGTAATTTGTCCCTTTTCCGTCCATACTCTCTCTCATTAATTTCATTGCGCAGTTCCGCTCCCCGTCAGTCTTTTTTCGTAAATTCTACTTTTTATGAGAGAGAATTTAAAACCTGGGAAAGAAAATATTTGATGCGCGAAAACTCTGCTGGTTATGATACTACATTTAAATGTTAGCGTAATTTTCGTTTTATCGCTGATATAATTTCCGTAATCTACGTGTTAGTGGAGAAGCAAGAGAAGAGAATTATTTTTCGTTTCGCTGAAGAAGGCGGGCGATTTATTTCCTTATTACGAGCTCTTATACATAATGTACCATACCGTGTACTGTAGCGGATTTTCCTTCCGTTAGTCTCTGCTGAGTTTGATCACCCTCTGTGTGGTTTCAGCAAAACGACATCCTCCACTTAAGCAGGACACGCAGGATCGATCAGCGCAGAATACCGGCCTGTTTGTCAGATTTCTCTCTATCACGCTTAATTCTAAATCTAATAATGCATTACGTTATTCACGTTATTGCAAAAATATATATATATAGTCGATATAACAAACTTTATTTTATAAGAAAGTTTGGCGGTTGGATTAAAAGGAGAATAGCCCAAAGAAAAAAAGAAGAAAAAAAGAAGCTGCTAATTGTTCCGTCTTTTTATAGCGCTATTATTAAAATCACATTATTTGAATCATAATGTTATTCTTGATTATAATTAACCACCTACAACTTTTAAAACAATCAAATCGGAATCAAATGAAATATTAAATATAATCATTGATCAATAAATGAAATAAATTCGACAAAATCTTTCATTTACGAATCACTGTATTACTAATACGCGTTTTACAATTAGAAATTGCTGAGCATAAAACTTCATATTTTGTCGCTTTTTTTGTGTTAAACTCTCCGATTTTAATTTTAATCAAAACACCGTACGATGGTTCGTAACGTTGACGATCGGCACGTCGATCGTTTTCCAGATACAGTTTCCGGGGAGTTTAACTTTCGTGAACGCGGCAGAAACGGTACTAAAAATTCAAGCGTTGAAATAACGTGTGCATGGAACACGATCGGTCGTGGTCGATCCTACGCACGCACGCATGCACGCACTCAGAGAACGTCGCATCGTGAACCTGCCCTAAATTAACCGACAGCCACGCGCACAGGCTTCGTTCCCATGTTTACGAGCTGTGAAATTCTGTGTGAAAAGGCAGTATAACTAGCTTGGACGCGACATACGCGAAGCTGTTGAAAAAGTAAATTATTTCTCTTGGTGCGCGTTATAACAGCAGCGGGTGGGTGAAATCTACATTTCAGATTTCGTTTTATTCGCAGTGCTCGTGTACGCACGCGCGCCGGGCTTAATTAACGAAAGCGGTAAAATATGTAAAAGGCGATTGTGGCCAACGTTAGCGTCACCAGAACGCAATTAAATTCCAAATTACATGGTTAATATAAACCAATACATGCATATGTATATACACATGCATGTATACGTAAGAGATACCGTTATAAATAGAAGTATTAAAAACATTCATATGAATTTTTATGTAATATTCATTACGCAATACGTAACTTCAAAATCGCGCGTCCTTTCATTTAAGATTAATTCGTAATATAGTGCGCATGTGGGAAAGAGCGTACGAATGGGAAAGAGCGTTCGAAAAGTTCCAATATTCTCGAACGATTAATTGAAAGGTAAAAGGATCGGAAACGTTCCTCCTTCGACCTTACGAGTTTGTTCGATTCTACAAGATGCCGTGCCAAGAGAACTCGTAATCCGCAGGTCTATTGTGATAGAGTAATTGCGTTGTTCTTGAATAGTCCGGATTCCATCCAGTTGTTTCTGCCGTTCGCGGTGCTCACCTCTTCCTCTTTCCTCTTTTTTTTCCTTCCTATTTTTCCACTTTCACACAAAGTCCGATTCAATTTTTAAAGTTATCGGATCGTCCCACGAGCGTAGATCTTTCCTCCGCACGTTAAATTCCCTTTCATTACTTCAAACCCATAAATTATCCAATTTTCCGTACTGCGGCACGCAAAAAATAACAGATTACAGTCTCGAGCATCGAAATCCATTAGACTAATGAAATTGCATTCGCGAGGTCGGTGTGCAGGATACTTCCGGAGTACCATGAGAAAATTCCGCTCGTACTTTCGGATTGAAAACGTTGGCCCGTTGCGAATGGTTCTTAATACCTGGCAGTGATAATAATGAGGTCAATTATAATGTAAACCAGCAAACTCCGCCAGTTTATAAACCGATAGAGAAATTTCATTATAAACTATTTACACAGGCTATGGTGTTTACGATGATGAAAATCATGAGCCATTATTATTTCATTATGTTTACGCATAATGCCGAGCAAACATATGTGCGCCTATTACGCAAATATAAAATCATATAAAAACAATAAGACTTTTCAAAAACAATAAAATGATAGAACAGAGCAAATAAGAGTTGATTTTAACAAAAATTAAGTATGAAGAATTATTGATATATCACTAAATTTCGTATATATACATATTATTATAATATATGTACATACACTAAAATACTGAATATTACATGCTTCGGCTCTTGGATTGAGCCATCTTTAGATAATATAATAAAACGCCGTAAATTAGTTACCAAAAACGAAGAAATAGTATTCGTGATGTTGCATTAGACATAACGATCAAATGAAAAAAATGGCAAATATAAAAAATAGGTAACTGAGAAATATAAGAAATAGGTTAGGCACTGTTCTTGCGATATTCTGTTCGCTGCAGCTACGATACGATTTCTCAAATGTTGCTCTGATTGAATAGGCGAAGAATAAACTTCTTGCTTCAGAGTACCCCATGCATAGAAATCTAATGGCGTTAAGTCGGGCGAACGAGTTGCCCAATGTACTGCTCCTCCACGTCCAATCCATCGTTGTGGGAATTTTCTATCTAACCAGGTTCTAGCGACTCTGCTGTAATGAGCAGGGCATCCATCTAATTGAAACCACATTTCAGTACGTTGTTGTAATGGGATGTTTTCTAAATAGTCAGAAAATTCATTCTCCAAGAAATTTAGAAAACGGTCCCCATTTAATCTTGCAGGTAAAAAAAACATTTTTTTTCGATTTCTCTGAAACGGAGCAAAAACGAGCATATGTCTATAGGACTTTTTTTCTTAGTTTTTTACTCCTCTACACGCTCCCGAAGTTTTGCGATTTAATTTGGAAACACCCTGTATTGTAGTACATTGAACGTGAAACAATGTCTAATACCAAAATGGATGTTTATGTAACGAGGTTTCCAGAAATAATACTCATAAAATCGATGCAGAACAAAATCATAGTTGATAAGAATTAATAGGCAACAGAGCTCAAGTCGTGCGATTTATTAATGTTTGATATTTACGTCAGAAAAATTGCGAATCTTTATCATCGTGTAGCAGAGGCGAATTTTTCTACCGCCTCTCTCCCACATACAATTCGTTAATGCGATCTTTTATCAAGTATTCCAATATCTTAAAAATCTTTTCGGCATGACATATTCACTTCTTTTCCAATGCTTCTTTAATTGTTTACAACATTTTTATTAATAAAAATATACATACATTTGCTTGGTACAGTTATGTCTCTTAATGTTTGATGGTTTGATTGAAAAAAATGTTTCACAATAATATGTGTTCATTTTTTAATGAAAGTTACAAGCAATCGAATTAGGATCTGCTACATCTATATATATACTAGTATATATTATATGTGTTGTTTCTGTGGTATGGCGTTTAAGAGTTAATTAATGTGCGTGATTAATGCTAACGATCAGGGTGCTCATCAACCAGAGCAGAGGTGACTGTTATTGCTATCGCATATAGAAAAATTCGAGACAAGAATAGCGATATTTTGCACGAAAAAAAAAAACGACATGACATAAAGTGAGGAAAAAAATGAAATGGGGAAAAAAGGAACATCGCGAAAAACACGATTCGCGAAATCGGTAGAGGGCATTTTTCGAAACACGAGCGTTTTCGCGATACGGCGAGATGTTTCGCTTGTGTATTGCACGAGGCTGTTAATCGACGACCGGCGATCTGCACATGGCAGGTTCGCACGTGCATATACGCGCGTCATGCATGCATCGATGGAAACAAATCGCGAGGGAAGAGAGAGGTATCTTGACAGACCACGGCAAGAGTGTATCCCGGAAAGCGCTTGACGCGAGAGGATGAGGAGTGTCCCGTGGTGAGGGGGATAGGGAGGAGCAAAATACCGGATGGAGAAGAGGCTGGATGGCGAATAGTGAAAATGGGTAGGTCGACCAGCTGATGTGACGATCCTGCGGGAGTGCTTGAACCGTGATCACGTTGTTAACCCACCCCCCGTACCTCATTCTGTCCCTCGCTCCGCCGTTACTAGCCTTCATCCTCTACACGATCGTATGCTCTTTCTGGGTAAGTATTATGCACATCCGCTGGTGTACGTGGCACTTACTTACATGTTCACCATCGTTTCCTCCTCTCTCTTCTTCATGATGCGTCACTTTTCGCTGAAAACAAGATCACTGTCGATCGTCATCAGACGTTGCTTATGTCTAGAATCATATAATATTATATATTTATTAGTGTAGGGACTGGTGGAAAAATTAACGGAGTCTATCGAGATTTTTTTTTTTAAACTTGGGATCCTTCGTTTACAAATCTAGCACTCAGTGTGTTACGTCAACGATACTCCACTGTTGTTATAATTATTCAGTCGTTTATGTATATTTTACAGGATTGGGTAGTATGTGTAACTAGTTAAAACGTTAAAAGTTAAAAAAAAAGTTAAAAAGTTAATATAATTTTAAATGCATTAATCTTTAAACTTAATTTAGTTACTTTTAAACTCTTTAATTTATTAACTTTTTTAAATTAAAAATTTTTCTATTTCTCTGAAGAGGATGCTGGAGTGATCAAATTATCACAGTCGTATAAAAATCTTCGTATTGATTGAACGGAATAAAAAAACCTTTTACAGGATTAAAGTAGACGCATCTTATCATATATAATCTTATCATATATAAAAATAAGTTTTTTCAAAATTAACTTTTTTTTAAACTTAAGTTAATTTTTTATTCCTTCAACTTTTAACTTAATTTTATTAATTTTATAAGCCATTAACTTTAATTTAATTTAGTTTTAAAAAAACATTAACTTACAATAACCTTGATATTTTAAATGGCATTATATAGTTCTCTTTATTTTCTTACATTATATTAATTTATGAAGAAACAGGATAATCGTAACTGCACGCCGACATCGATATATAAAAGAATATCCGTTGTTGTAGGCGAGAGGGTGCATTATCGACGATGATGTATTCATTAGACATGTATGATTTTGCGCACATATATGGCAGAGATTAGCATGTTGGAATCTTCCGACGCGGACAACGATATTACGATTTCAGTCTGAGTTTCCTTGTCAGAGTTTCCTCGGCCGCAGCCGACTCTGCACGTTCCCGTCACGCTCCATCTAGAGATCGCACGCGTGTCGAGAGTGATATAGTTTCAGAGACATTAATTAGTTACATTTCACGTTAGTGTGACGTGCACGAGCTGTTATACGATTCTGTCGCCGATGGTGATGCAATGTCAACAGATAGATATCTGTACGTTGCGGTCGACAGAAAATCATGATATAATCACGTTTACACATTTTGCAAATTGCGGAGTACATAAATAATCAGAAAGTGCTAAGGGGTTTCCCTGTTTACTCACACAGATTATGACGTCATACTATCTCAGATTATAACGTCAGAAATGAAAAAACACAATAAAAATTCTTGCAAATTAGATTTAAATAGAAATATTTTTCAATAAAACAACATTTGTTATCGATAGAATAGACTTACTATAACGTATACCATAAAAACAATCTTCGTATTTTGGAGAGAAATTAAATCATATTTTAAATTATTGTATCACAAATAATAATGTGAAATATTATTAAATAATTACCATAAATTATTTTTATATAATTAATTTGACAGTTGGTTAAAGCTACAAACGTATAGCTTTTATTTCGTTTTTGGTTATACATACTTCATACATAATTCATTTCCAGTTATTATTTAATAATAACGAAATAAAATTTTCGGTACATTTTACAAGTCAATTCTGTAAATTATAAATATTGTTTTACGGAAATATGTATAATTTCGTATTAGTAAATTTTATAAGAATTTTTATTGTGTATTTTCACGCTTCTGATGTCACAATCTGAGATAGTAGTGGTGAATGAACACTTTGAGAAGTCGTAAATATAGTTTATTTACTATTACGCTAAAAGTAATTCCTAATTTATAACAAAGAATTTTCGAAATAATTATGTGTTACAATGTGTAACGGCGAAATAATTTATTGAAATTTATTATGATTCGTGTGATTTACCGCAGTTTACTTTTACATGCAAATGAACGGCGCAATATTTTCGTAGACGAGAATTTTAGATGTGCAAATGAATTAATTATGAGTTGCATTAAGATAAATTTGTATGTTGTTTATAATATATATACGGATTGCGACTGTAATTGCTTGCAAACCTGAATATGATTCGCTATTTAATATATTAACCTGTAATATGCCAAAGGGTTGTAAACGATCCCTGCTTACGTGCACTACCGTATTGCATGCAACTGTATCATGTTCTAGTTTGACCATATTACGCGTGTTCAGTACCTAATCAAGACAACACCAACTAATAATTTCATCTTTTGATGTTACCAATAAGTAGAGTATTAGCACAATATGTAACATTTTTAATATTAATAACATTTTTAATATTAAACATATAACATTTTTAATATTAAATCTTGCTTTAATACATGCCGACAAATCAGCATCAATTTTTCTGAATAATCTAGGATAGAACGGGGCTATTTCGTCCATTTCTCAAGATATTGTTTATATCTCTGAGCAGCGTATACTGAACATTTAAAGGAGCACTTGTACTATGAAGAAGTAATCATAATTGTATAAGATAGTTATAATCACGTTACTGCAAAAAAATATTGTTTGTTGCCATAAATTTTATCTTACTTTAAGGTTAAAATGACGGAATAGCCCCACTCTACTCTATATGGACATGAAGTATAATAATTGAATATTATCAAAATATTATCAAAAATTTAATACAGAGGATAAAATATTCTCTGTAATATCACAATTTTGTAGATTGTAGATTGTAATTAATTCCAACGTGAGAACAGTCGCCATGTTCGTAATTTTCTATAAATAATATGACAATGATTAAAACATAAAAATTAAGAATAGAAATTCCTTTACAACGAAAAACCTTCGATTTCGAATCCGTCTTGGTTGCGTGATTGGATCTTACATGTGATGGGACTTACACGCCAACCGTTATCGCGAACAAAGGTCCACCGGCTCGTTAAGGTTGACTCACGATAATTTTGGCGTCGTTGACCATTTCGGTAAACATTTACACATAGCGAACGTCGAAGGCGTACTCGGTCTCAACCGCTCTCGTGTCTGCTTCTCTTAACGGCAGGATGCATCCTCTCCGATGTTCCTACCGTGCATATTTGTGCACAGATATACGGGGATTGCAATGGGAGAGAACAGGGAGGGTGTCGAGTGAGTCGTACGGTTTGGCACCATCCTAATGCGTATTATCATGTTAACGGAGAGTCGGGCGATAATAATGGGGAGTCAATCAGTGCTATTCAAATTGCCGGACTACTATGGCGTCGTTCCATCGTAACGAGATGGTTCGAGGAGAATAAGGAGGGGGGGAAGAGAGAGAGAGAAAGCGGCTTTTCTCTTACAACTGTAAGGCTAGGTCCACAACCTTGTTTTAAGAGGCCATAAACCGGAAGCTTTAAGTTGTAAGTGACGATATGGCTAGGTCCACAATCTTGCTTTAAGAGCCTTAAGTCATAAGTCGAAAGAGATTAAGTGACAATAATTTCTGTCTTTAAACTGTTTTTGCGAAGTCTTTAGTTGTTAGACTTAAGCGAATTGAGCAAAACCCAATTCTTACGGCCTAAAAGCATAAGTTCTGTGACCGAGATCGTCTTACTTACAATGCTTTAAGTTACTTACTTTAAGAGGCCGTAAGCCATAAGCTGTAAGAAATTGACCAATCGATTGACAGTCGATTATTTTTCTCATATTTATCTGTGATTAGTCAATTTCTTAAGGCTTACGGCTTATGGCTTCTTAAAGCAAGGTTGTGGACCGAGCATTAATCTCTTTCGCCTTATGACTTAAGGCTTCTTAAAGCAAGATTGTGGACCTAGTCTAATAGAATGGCGATGAAGAGTGTATCCATCCTTAATCCTTCGTAGGCACACTGGGTCTTCTTTATCCCCAACCCAAATTTTTTTATTATTCTAGGCTTTCAAAAAATTTAGAAAATTCGGGATTACTTTTCAACATCTCTCATACATTGCCAAATAGTTATTTAACTCAAATGTTAAAATCTTTAATTAAGAATGTATTAGATGTACAATCCCTGCAAAGGAAATTAAATTTGGAAGTTTAATATTTACACTTCAAACAAACTATACACATATGAAAGTTGTGTGAATAAGATTACATTTTTGTTTAATAACACATTTTTGTAGTTTATTTATTTGTAATTATTTTTATTGTTAAAAATTTAAATATTAAAAACGACAAAAAAATTTACATTTTTCTTTTATAAGTACTTTCAATATTAAAAATAATTTATGCATAATTTCATTGCAATTCACTGATTAGTTACAAAGATATAGAACAAATAAATATTTTGTTTATTTCCTGGACAACTAGTTCATGCATGACGATGTAACTCTATGTAAATAATCCTGAATGCATAATGTACTTATATTAAAAAATTGAGATTTTTATCATTTATTTTATAATAAATTTCCATATATTTTTATTAGAGCACAGATTAAAAAAATACTGCTATTTATTAAAATAACTTATGATCCAGATAGTAAACCGTCACCAAATTTGTCGTATTATTTTTAAATGTAATTTAGAATAATCTGTAATTTTTTCACAATTTTGTTATCGTTTTGAAAATATGTATAAAACATCCTTAGTAACAATTGAAAATTTCTGCTAAGAAATTTGAGAGTGAAATTTCGCCTATAGATAAAAAAAGACCCAGTGTGAAGGGTTAACGCGATTTAATATTGATAACAGATAGAGTGATATCTACCTTGTAGAGTAGCCGGGGCATCGTGAAAACTGTATTCGAGAAAACATTCATCCGTTATTCGGTAACAACTGACACGTAACAGAATAAACGGTGCAGAGTAAACGGTGTGCATCGGGTTCCGCTTTCCGTCACCGAAGGGAACTGTCGGATGGAATTTGTGTAACTGCGAAAAAATATGCGCGCGTGTATGCGTGTGCGAACGGTTATCGAAGCTTTTTAGCGGAAATGAATTGCGAGGCGATTTTACACGGCATACATATCGTCCGGGGAATAGATACATTAAAACGATATTTAGGTAAATCCTATCATCATCCCAATTTAATTTCGACTATTTCTACACATTTTGTCCGCAGAATCGATGGGGACAATTTATATTTCGGCGATATTGTTCGAGCATATAGCGTTTAATAAAACCTGCACGTAGTGAGCAACGGCGTTATTGGGGCCGTTCACGTAGGACACATTTTACGTGGGCCATGTCTGCAACCCGCGAGTACAATTTGTACCCATTGCCCGTTTGCGGATCCCGAATCGTTTAATAATACCAACCTGACGATGCGGTTGCGACGTCGTTGTCAGTCGTCGGCCGCAGGATGGTGAATCGACGGTGCGTGCTGCACGCAAACGCGAATGGAATGCGATTTATGCACGTTCGTAAGCCGAGGGTTTATAGATATCCCCGATCGATCCGTACAGAATCGAATGGAGCATAGACAACGGCGCGTTGCGGGACTAGACGTGACGTCACATAGACAGTGCGCACAAAGTACCTGCACCTGTTCGGAATCGATGTGATTTCGCGTTATTATTCTGGTCGGACGCCGCATGTCATTGTCGAGTGTCGAATGATGCGGAATAATAAACGAATACGCCTGTTTAGATCAGTCACATATTTGCGATACACGTTGCATACGTATGAAATGTGATCGGCGATGGTTCGAGAGACGCGATTAATTGAATTACATTACTTAATTACACAATTTAATTAATTTAATTATATAATTTAATTTAGAGTTTCATTATTTTTTCTATATTTTCTAAAAAGGTAGACGTGTTATTATTTCACAATTATTTGCTCGTATTATCTAGGAGACAGATATTGAGAAACGTCTACTCTCTAAAAGTGAATCAATGACTTATAATTAGGGAAGCACTCTTGCTTCTTTCCGGTGAGCTGAGAAGATTGAAGAGAGAACAAAGAGTGGGGAAAGGTATAGGTAGCACAATTCTTTTATCGGAGTCGAAATGCCGAACTTGTCCATTAGCTATTTCGACCGCCATTTTGGACCTAGTGGCCTGTAGACTAATAAACGCTTAATGTTATTAGTACATGATACGATTAGTAAGTAGAAAATGGAGGACTTTTGCGCTATTTTGATATATTGGTCATAGAATTTATGCTTTTAGGCCGTAAGAATTAGGTTTTGCTCAATTCGCTTAATTCTAACGGTTAAAGCCTAAAGACTGTGCAAAAATAGTTTAAAGACAGAAATTATTATCACTTAATCTCTTTCGACTTATGACTTAAGATTTCTTAAAGCAAGGCTGTGGACCTTATATAGCCTTACTGAATTCTCAAAGAACGATTCAGCCAAATGTACATCACTGTGCAAGAGTTGGAACAAATAATTATTTTTTAACTTTCCGACAATAGTTTTTAATACGTGGCGCAAGTGTCGTATCTTGCACACGTGCGCACCCGTCATCCGTGCGACTGCACGATCGCGGTTGCGCCCGTTGAGTTACGTGTGAGTAAGATAAATTAAGGAAAAGTAGATTATCCGGCGCACACCTGAATATATGGTGCGTTCGTGCATCGTATATCTATCATTCGCAAGCGTTTCCCAACGACTTGGCGTTGTGATACTCGTGATACTTCAGAGCTTGACTCTACGGAGGGTGTATCATACGCGGAATATCCAACTAGTCGCCTGTCGCAGTCAGAGGCGCATTAATGATAGCCGGGACAAGTGCTCATCTTAATCAGATTACGGAGTTAGGCTTTGAAACGGAAACGTTACAAAGAAGCTTTCAATTTGCGCGAATTATTTATTACTGAAAAAAGTGGCACGATACCGTCTATTACGCGGACAGGTCATGCGCGAATTATTACATCAGATTTGCTGGCTATATATATCCGAAAATTTAACGCTTCGCTTATTACATTTCTGCACTGTATGATATGTAGAATTCACTGCGATTATATTAATCCTCAGGGAATTCGAATGACGCGGAGCCGTCATAATGTCGAATCTACATCGCAATTAATGTCACTGCTATATAAAGTTACGTCAACCGTGGCTGTATAAAATGCTAAAATCTACCAGGAGAATTAAGGTTTGCAGACTGAATAAATCAGGGGGAGAGTACTTAGTGATTTATGGAACTCAATTACGAGTAAAATGGGGGAGAGGAGGCTGCAAAAATGTAAATGTTTATCCTCTTAATCATGGAAATTGTTTCTCGTTTTCTCCAGGACGGTTTACGGTCGCGTTCCACCGCGAGCTAGAATTACCGGTGGTCGTATTTAAAACCGTTAATGAAATCAGGACGCGCCCGGACGGTTCTCCTACGCGATCGTTAAAGCTGACGGCTCGTCGTGAGCAAAAACCGCGACCACCCCTTCCGTGTCGCCTTTCGCGTTGCGTTTATTTTAGCCATACGGTAATATATAACGTAACGGTGTGTGTTAGAGGCGGTAAGATCATATCGTAGATATATACAGATGTAAAAGATTTATCTGTTCGTTAGTGCGCGCGCGAAGGAAGCTTTTAATCCGGCGATAGCACGTTCCGTTATGTGTGCCAGTAATCATTTCTCTAACGATATATCGTTGGTGCACGCCGTGGGTCGTATCGCGTGCTGAATATAGAAACTTATTCTCTCGCGAGAAAGCAGCTCTTCCCATATTCTATACGGTAAGAGTGTATTTCATATTGTATCGGATAAAAGCATCATTGTGATACTGTGCGAGCTCTTCTCTTTGCGCGACTATCCGTGACAAGTAATGTATCACTGCTATATTAAAAATTTCGAAATCTCCTTATTACAAAGAATATCCTACTAATCGTTTCTCTTGTAATTTGTTATATTAATATTTGTGCCTAAAAAGCCCCAGATGGTCAATTAAAAATTAAAAAATAATTAATTATCCTATTCTTTCTTTCCCTTATTTTTTCCTGTGTCTCTCGTTATTACATCTACGATCTCGTTATTACATCTCGTACAATTTATCGCAAGCAACGACACAGTAATTTTCCCAAAGTATTAACGGACGTGCTGCTTTCGTGCCTTCCTCTCTCCAGCTGTAATTCTCATCTTCTTCTCTTAACCATGTTTCTTTTCGTTCTAACTGTTCGTCTTTTCACGATCCCGGATCTTCTATTAAGCCGAGAAATTAAATTACCGAAATTACACCCCAGGGGTGCGCGGGGTTGCCAGGTGGAAAATCTGCGAGATGGCCATCTGCTGTCCCTGTCAAGTCTTCGTCGGCAAGCGCGGGCAGGCTGTCTCGCTCCTTCTTTTTATCGGCAAAGCAAGAGAGCGCTGGGACCAACGAGATTAAGATTCCGTTACCTTGCGTTAGCTTGTGTAATTTTCCTGGCTGCACGGCTCTTCCCGCGCACCGGCTGCTCTCGATATCTTCTCTCGGGGCAGGATTAATACTTCTCAAGTTTCGCTTCGACGCTCAGCACGTTAAGAGCCACCTGGACGATCCTTGGTTATGCCTAGTTATATTGAGAGAACAAAGGCTTTCCTATTTACGACAGCTATCATTAGTCAGCTTTCAAATTGCCAGAAAGGCAATGTACATAAGCAAAGCTTATGTAAAAAAACAATACAAATGGTCTTGCATAAGACGAAAAATTGCGAATACATTCGGTGATGCTGTCTGAGATAAAAAATTGTTGCCAAATGTTTATTTGCATAGCACGAATCTGCTTTAGAGAGATCGCAAAGGTATAGAGTGCAGTATATATAGACATGTGAAGTCACTGGATCGTAGATAACAGAACTGAATCTTTTACACGTGTTAAATATTTGACACCATTCTTCCATTCTATCGCGAGCTTTAGAAAGGAGAGAAATGCCAAATCACATAAAATCAATTGCATATCGATAGTTCGATATATATTGATATTTGATGTATATGCATTGATCTTTTTACTTATTTTCAATGTAATTATTTCTAACTTTGACTTTTAATAGCATTCTCTGCACGTCTCATTCACCTTTTGAATTCAACCATCGTCAGTGACCGATGCAATGGTTAATATAATTAGAAGAATCTCATTGCGAAAATGGTGTCTTTTTGGTGGTAGTGTATAGTAATAGTATATGAGAGCCGTGTGCATTTGCATTAAAATGCCATAGCTGAGCCACGTAGTGTCGCCTACGTAGGTTGGATTTTCACACGTACGTTTTCAAAGGACTTGGCACAATTGTAAGAGACCGTTTTAAAACAGCTAAGTCCACTGCAACGTTGGTGATATTCAGAAGAGCTTCAGCTGTAGTAAAAAAAGTATATTAATGATATTTTATCTCTAATAAATTTAAATCTCTGATAAATTATGCATACTAAGTTATAATCGTAATAAGAGAAAAAAATAATTTGTGAAATTCAGAAATAATATAGATCGATGTGAAATCTTTAAAAAATCCAAACGGTCAAGTAAAACATTCGATATAAAATTATCAGCTTTATAAGCAAACTATAAAATTTCAAATGTAATTCAAATATATTTCAAATATAATAAAATATTTCTATATGAATTATTAATTCAATTATTTTTAAAACAGTTAATTAAAAATTTATATTTTCGTTAACCGTAGGTAAGATAAAAAAATATAATAAAAGAATTATTTATTCCAAACGGAAATAATTCCAAACGGTCGTTATTATCATCTTTCAGTGACAATGAACAATTCTGTTAGAATCGTATTTTTTATTTTTCATTTACGAGATTTTGTCATTTGTTCGTCATTCATGTACATTCACCGAATTTTATTTGTACGGAATGTAGGAACGTCAAACGTTTCGTCGGTTTCGTCCTTGTGCGATTGTGGAATTTTTCGTCAGTGCTTCATCGGGTCATTGAATTAAAAAAAAAAAATCGCCGAAAGTTGGATACCATCGATCGTGGCGCTTTTCAGTTTTTTACTTGATTAAAAGTCTCATTGAAGCGCAAGCGGAGGGAACATCACGTTTATTAGCGGGCGCTGCTTATCGAGGGCGGGCTACACAAGTCACTTCATTTTTCAGCGCTCGGTCTCGGTTTCGTTGTAACATGGAAGACGTTGCCAAGGCGCCGTTATCAAAAGCCACCGGATAGGAAATCCACGTTAAAGCGACAGCAGCGAGAACGTCGCGTCGGGCTGGATAGAACGAGGGACTGAGAGGTTCGTCGCACGGAGGGATGGCAACGAGCAAGGGAGGTGGAAAAGGCAAAAGACGTTTAATGCCCGCCATCGATAATGTCGTCTGAGCCCGGGCACCAGGGAGTACGCAGTTAAGGAGCGAACGAGGTAGGAAGAGCCCGACTCGACGAAGCGAGAGAGAAAAGATGGGCTGCGGAAGAAGCGACAAGTGAGTGACAAAGAGGCAACAATAGGGAACAAGGGGGTGGATCGAATCGACGGAGAAAGCGAGAGAGTAGATCGGAGGACGGTTGGTGAAGGGAAACGGGGGTAAAATGACACGAACTAATAGCAGTCGAACGATTAAAACTAACGATCCCGTTGCGTCGACTAGTTCATCCCCGGACTTGTCCCTCGACCAGGATTAACTGCCGGTTGACGAGCGATCCGGCCAAATGAAAATACGGCGCTCTGCCTTCCGGCCACCGCCTTCCATCTTCGTTCGCCATCCTAATTGGCATCTTGACCTCATCGTTTCTTCGAAAATCGATCATGGAATTGATCTATCTTTACTATGAAATTAACACTTTGCTTTTGGAATATCGATAATCCACAGAATTCTGATTCTTTCCAAGTTCTTGATGCGTTTCAAAAAGAATGGCAATTAAGTGCAAAAAATATAAATCTGAGGAAATACAGAACGTCAATTTTATGTTTTCGTTACAAAAATAATGTTAATATTTTTATATCAATTAAAGTCGATTTCTGTCGTAGCATTTTTTGATAAAACTCTTCAAGAGTTATCCAAAACTTTTAAGTAAGCTCTGGATTTCGAAAGAAAAAAGTTTTAACTAAGTGGAACTTGAGAATTTTTATCCGGAAAATCGCCAGAACTCTTTCACTTTTATCGCCGAGATTGTAGATTCTTAGAGTTTTATACGACATCGCCTACTTTTACTACTTACGATTGTACATGTCTTTGGTTATATTATTGCGTGTACCGACTGACTTGAAAACAATATAACTGCTGTAATGTAATATAAGATGAAATTGTCACTTGCAGTGCGTAATTGTTTATAAATTACTGCACGAATTAAACGTGACATTAATCGTTGCAAGTGATTTTTATCTACGGTGATATTGATTTTATAAGAACGTAGTGATAAAATTGTATCTAAACATTCATTCATATATCAAACAAAATTTTGAAATAAATAACCCACTTTTAAACAAGTTCCCTTAAAATTCGCACAAATATTTTTTCGATATGATTTGAATGAAGATTTGAACATGTGAAAACTTTTCAGTACACGTGCTTGACCCATGGTTGCTTCTCAGAATAATAAAGATAGCAACGGATCGTCTATCGAGAGATAAGATTGCGTACTATATTATCGTACTATATTATCGTCGTACTAACTTTTTAAATCATACACCCTCTTTGATCCTTTCTTTTCCTCTCAAGGATGCTTTTGTCGGTGAAATCGAGCGCAAATTCGATGTACTTTATGAAAATCACAATGTTATGGTACAGTCAATCCCTCTTCTTTTCTAACAATAAGATCTTATTAATACCGTCTCTTTAGAAGTTATTTCACTGAAAACAAAAAATAGGGATTGGAAGTGACATTAAATATCAATATTTTTTTGTTTGAAATTTTTTTCCGACAGATCTATGTGCGACCTTTTTAAAGGTCGTAAAGGATTCTTACGTGGAAGGATCCGTCGAATCCATCAATATAAAGATTTATGGAACGTTTGTGAGGATAGATGCTGGTAATTCAACGCGGAAGCGTATTTCGTCCGTCGGCGGTGCTATGAATGCACGTTTCCGGGACCAATTCCGTACGGCGATAGAAGTGCGCGAAATAGGTAATCCATCAGGAAACGACGTCTCGTAAGATTCCTACACAGTACACATGCTGTATATATTGCTCGCGTTCCTTACGCTTTTCCTTTCGTTTTCTCTTCAGAGAAAAAAAGGATACGAAGAAAGGCAAAACAGAACGAAGGGGAAAGGAAACGAGGAGGATGTCCGGACAATACCTCGAAGTTCTCATCGTGACCAGCATTTTCGATTCCTCGCATAATTCATTTTTTTTCTTCCCGACGCCACCGCCACCATCCTCCTCGACTCTTTCGTTATCGGTACTACTTTTTTTCCTGTCACGGCCTTCGAGGACACGCTTCCACTGGTTTTCAAAGTATTGATCGATCGTGCGTTTTACGAACAAGACAGGGGCGCCTGTTCGCCCCGGCCAATAGAGGACAGATAGTCGGTTAGCAATTTAAAGGAGGTCGCCTGTAAAAGGGCATCCCTATAAAAATAGAAATTGTAACACATGTATCGTCCTTCAAGAATCATGAGATTTTATCAAAAATTTTTGCATAGAAATTAAACCCTTCGAGAATACGACAAGTAATTACTTTGTAATATAAACACATATTTATTTTTATAATTATTTTTATAAAATTTTTATAGTAATTTTTATAATCAAGGTCTCGGTAGTCTAAAGGCTTAGGATGTTCGTACGGAATATAAGAGATCCGGGTTCGATTTCCGGTCGAGGTAATATTTTTCGCAATAAATTTATTTATAATTTTTTAGCACCTTAACATCTTTCTAATATGATGCCTGATTGAGCATCGAATTATTAAAAATTGCTTATCAACTTAATTTAATTCGTGATATTATTACTAGTAGTATTACTAGTAGTTTAATTGCGTTTATAAGTCCGGAAAATTAATTCGCGCAATTCGAATGACTACAAATATGGTATATCATGTACATACATAGTATATATATATAATCGAGGGAGTACCCACTAGCTGAAATATTATCCCACAGATTACATGATTTTATATGATTTCATCTGTTACAAATAATTTTTTTCATTATATATGAAGTAATTTGGTAAAATATACGATTTTATTTAATATTATACAATAATCTCTCGTGGTTGCATATGTAATCTGATTATACATAGAGATTTCATATGAATTTTATGATTTCGAGGACTCTGTCCCATGATTACACTAAGTGGTTATCCCTTTGTATATAATTCGTAATGAATTATTTAAGCATTAAAGATCCGCTTCGACCGGTATAGGCTTCTAGTTTATCGATTGTGTTCTCACATGTACGGTCTAAAATAAGATCCTTATTGTTTATTTTTATAATAATGTAATTCAATAATTATTTTTAGTTTCTTTCCTCATCGCTATTTTTACGTATAGTTTTCGTGTTTGTAAATTTAATCGATATTTTAATGTAAAAATTACTACGTAATATATGTCGTATATAAGGGTACACACGTATTCCTTTAATAAATTAAGAGTTTAAAATGACGTAATACAGCAACATTACAGTCCCATGTTATTTTGACTAAGTGCACTACTTGTTAATTCATTACGTTGTTCGCGAAAAGCGCTCGTACAGCTAATAAAATCTCTCTTGAAAATTACGGCGAGCACCTTCCACAACGGGTATCCCCCTATTGCGTTTCTACTTCAAAGTTGATGTGGTTACGTGTGTTTCGTTACAAACACATACGCGCGGGTATGTGTTTGTGACGAATTCCAGGCCTTTGCCTCTGTAAAGTTGCCTAGAGAAGCACTTGAAGACGAAGAACGATCTCGACGAGACCTCGCGCATGCCATTTGCCATCCTGCGCGTTATCCACGTAATAGGGTTCGCACATGCGATCTTGTGTCACGAGATTCCACAGAGTTCGCAAGTTATGATGAAAATTGGAGAACCGCGCACGTCGTATCTTGATCGTAACAGTTATCTTAGTCTCGCTCGCGACGAAAGTCATAATTATCCTAAGTGTGTGATTAAAAAATATCCTCTTTTGATATATTTATTTTAAAAAATTGAAACTGTACGCAAATTACAGACACAGTTTTACACGTAATGCATCGGTAGAAATCTAAAAAGATTTATAAATAGAAATAAAATAATTTTTTATAATCCCTGATCGATGATTTAAATCTATTCCTTCCTTTTTTTCCTTATTTTACTTCCCACATAACTTAATTCATCGTTCTAATATTGATGATCATAGATACTCTGGAATAATACACTCCGTTAATTTCATCGCGCGCATGGCCATTCTGCGTAGTTATCGAATATGTCTCTATCGCGAATTATTGCGAGAAACTCGATTTGAGTTTGCCGGATAAGGGAATGATTAAATACTACAGTAGCGTAACGTTGTAAAGCCGTTTACAACATATCTGTTCGTTATATAATCGTATCGTTTGTATGCTCATCCGTATCGTGAATTACTACGTGAAAC
The DNA here is from genome assembly GCF_001594055.1 of Mycetomoellerius zeteki. Lineage (NCBI taxonomy): Eukaryota > Metazoa > Arthropoda > Insecta > Hymenoptera > Formicidae > Mycetomoellerius > Mycetomoellerius zeteki. The sequence goes on along the minus strand of NW_017257588.1, from coordinate 2,312,927 downwards.
TCGATTCACGTTTACCGAATTAAGAGGTTATTAAATAATATTACATCAATACGACACGCTTTGTTTATTAATAATATTGTGAAACCGCCCCTAATATTGTGTGCCTCGCCCAAGATAATCACGTGATACATGATCGTTACTGTTATCGGATATTTCGGATGTGATCGATCCCCCTTTGAATAATAATAGTACATGTGTTTGGGCAACATCGATTGATGCCCAATTTGTATTCTAATAAACTATAAAGTGTTATCGTTAACTCCAATATCGGTCAATAAGCGAGGAAAAATATAGTATATTTTACAGAATACAATGTATATACAGTGAGTGCAAAAAGTATTCGTACAGTGAAAATATTTTTTAAAAAGCTTTATTTGTAAAAAGTAAATATTATCTAGCGAGAAATGAGTCATCGAATTGATATCGAATCGATATCAATACAATGATTCAACACTAATTTGATGTCAATTTAATGTTTAATTGACGATCATTTTTTGTTGGGTAATTAACAATTTATTCATAAAGAATAAAATAGATTGTATATGTTTCTTAAAATTATATATATTAAAAAAATGTGTGTATTAATTATAGAAAATATAACATCTGAAAAATAAGCGAAAATTAAAAATTGTATCGTTTGAATGCTCGAAAAGTATTCGTACAATCGAGAAATTTAGCTTCTAAAATCAGGAATACATACTCGTTTGTTTATGTTAGAACAGAATGTATTTATTGTATAAAATTGCTAATTAATGTTTATTTTCTACAAATAAGACTTTTTTTTATAAAAAATTTCCTTGTACGAATACTTTTTGTTCTGTAAAATTTAAAATATGGCTATGTTATTAAATCATTGATTAAAAGGGATTCAAAACGAGCTCTTCTTTTTCAAAAACATCGCAATTCAGAAGATATTTAGGAACACAGGTCATAGGACTTCAATTCTTATTCAATTCTTATTCAATTCTTATTGTACGTTGCAACGTACAATCGATTTGTCAATTAAGAATACATATAGGTTCCCCATCCGAAGTCCAGTTTCTAGAGCAAAAGTTTTCAATTAACTCTCTCTTTCTCTCTCTTCTCTCTCTCTCTCTCTCTTTCATTCTCGAGGAATGCATTGTTCTTCGGGAACTTTCTAAGGCCCATAATTTATGACATCCAACAGAAGAGTTAGGACGGGATCTTTAGAAAACTCGCGTATTCTATTTCTAAAGTGCCTAGAAGGAACTTCACTGCTGCGAGGGACACCGACGAGTGATGAGTGACGCTGAAACGGGCGGGTGGTGGAGAGAGAGGACGATGGCGAAATGCCATTAATAATTATCGCGCTTAAACAAAGGAAGGTGAAGTGGTCCGGTCGAACGACTTGCATAAAAGACTTGACAGGATCGGCCGCTCTCGTTGCCTCATAAATATTCTGTCCTTCATTGCGGAAGCTAAGAGCGCGAGTGGAACGCGAAATCATTTCGGGGATTAATAATCGGACGTTAAAAGCGGCGAGATCCTGCACGGACAAGCGGTGACATGCACGAGACAATATTATGACGCTTCTCACGATTTCTCTCTCTCTCTCTCTCTCTCGTGGCCAACGACGACAACGGTGTTGAGATTTTACGATGTTGAGATTTTACCGAGACAGAATTCCACAGCGAATAAGGAGCACCCTAGCTATGCTGACACGAATCGAGATCTCTCTGAATGGATGAAGCGTGAATGCGATTAAAAATGTAACAAATTTTTGAAAATAACGCATGAAATTAAAAATGTAACAAATTTTTGAAAATAACGCATGAAATTAAAAATATTTCATTATTTCCATTATTTTCATAAAATTGCTGCGTCAGCCCCGTGGTGCAGATATTTTGTTACATTTATTTACGCTCTCTATCTGTCTTCGTCGCACGATAGCTCGCGCACAATATTATATTTTTGTAAATATTTGATATAGATTTCGATATACGTTGTATCATAAAATTTATGCGTTGCATAATAAAATGTGCATGTGCACGTTTATATGTATGAAGTATTTTTTTTCGACAAATCGGCATTATTGATTTAACATATGTTTGCACAAAATATTAGGTACGCTGAATAAATATAGTGATGTAATATTTATGGCGTTAGCGATGTAATATTTATGGAGTTAAATATTCAGAGTGTACGATACATATACAGTTCATGAATCGCGTACCGCATTACCGTCTAATTTTAAAGAAGAACAGTAAAATTAGAAGTTACTATCCCGAGTTACGAGGAAACTTCAATAGTCTGACATATTCGATAGCGAGATACTTCGATCTCGATAATATTAGCTCGATAACGAAAGTTTGCCGATTTAACGCTACCTTCCACGATCGATACACGTAAAAATTGCTACTTACAGTTTCAGTTTTGTCGGCACGTTAGTCGGCAAGCTAGAACTAGCTTCTAACTTTGTTTCTTTAATGCGATAGCGAAATGCAAAAACGATATCACAGCAATTCGTTCATATTTGACATTACATGCTTTCGATATTACACATCGCTATTTTGGCGCGATGGAAATAATGCCACTTTTACGGTTTTATCTTCACGGCTTCTTGATTACCAAGAACTTCACCATTCTCTTGCATTCTTTCGCTCACCTTCTCCTCGCTCATCTACCCATATTTCTGACTCATAAAAGTTTGCTGTAAGCGTGTAATAAATTTTTCTTTTTTACGACGTGGGTTCAGCCTTTACGTGTTTTATTTCATTTATCTCCCTCGACAAATTTTATCGATGTTGAATGCGACCGACGCAGACCGCAGATTATCACATGTGGCATTATCGTTCTTTTTTCATTAATTTTTATGACTTATTTTATCGATTGTCAAAGATCGCGGTGCAACTCTGTTAATCAAATTTGCATAAAATTCTGATCAAATGCGTCGAATAGAAAGAAATGTAATTATACACACGTCAATTAAAGTTAATTAAACAACGTTAAACAATTTAAATTTTATCAGAATTAAATAAAAATTACTATTTTTGTAATATATATATGTATATTTGTCAATTAATAAAATCTTAATTAAGTTATATTAAACGTCAAAAATATAAAAGCGTATTAAAATAAAAAATAAAAAGGAATATTCAAACGCTAGAATTATTAATAAATCTCGTTCTAATTTACAAGTACGTAATAATTCTGAACATTAATAATATCGTTCTGATTTTCTGAAAAAGTATAATTATATTAACGTGCATGTACGCGAACAAATAATCATGTACTGTGAGCAATTACCGTTTACGTTTCATTTTTCAAGCATGGAAATCCCCGCACGCGCAACGGTATAATAATATTAAAGCATTCCCGAGTCGCATGTTTCAATGAAATTTCACGGCGCCGAAGGGATGACCAGTGGACAGATTTGCGACGGATTTTCGTATATCTACTGAAACAGCATTGGTAGCCGTCGCAAAAACGGTACTGCGAGACGCAGTCGAGCATTCGGTCATATATCTGACCGAGGCGTGAAATTAATGCTCCTCAAAAGTTGGACGCGGCTAAGAGCGCGGGTTGTGACGTGACGCGAAGTTTTATTGCGAAATACGTAATGTGGAAATCCCGGTGCGGTCCGGCGCGGTAGCAGCGCCCGTGAATATTCTAATGTCATTAAACATTCATAAAGCCCCGTGTAATGCCGCGTCCCCTTGCGCGAACTTTATATACCTTCGCAAATTTCCAATCTAATTTAATATTAAATATTTCCGTGACGGACGATGCGACGAGAAGTGAGAAGCGACGGATCGCGATATTGTAAGCTCGGATGCAAGTACGCTATGTTCATCGCTTCGTCATGAAGGATCGGAGAGGACAGTTGCGAAAAACTAATTAATTTTCAATGAAGCTTACAGTGAATCGAAGCCGTTGCTGTCGTTCGAGATAGAACTGAGCTGACGTAGCCCACACATAAAAGAAGAATTGCACTTGATGTTTTCTTTTATATCGTATTGCGTATGCAAACGCATTGTACTCGAGTTTATGAGAAATTCAAGAATATGGCACATATAAACTTTTTACATGATACGCATGGCATTAATTTACGCGGAATTCACAATTTTAGTGCCAACTCCGATTTAATCTCATAATGCATTTTATAAAACTTTTAAATTTAGAATGCAGAAACATTTCCATTAGAATGCTTGAAATATGTATAAATGCGCTATTATGTCATCAAATGCATGATTCAATGGATAATGACTCTCTTATACGTGAACGTCGCGAATTTTCACATTTTTCTTCGACGTTTGCGTATGCACACGGTGTAACGGTATGTGTATGCAAATTATTTATATACTGCAAACGCATCCCTCGTTATTTTCACTACCAGACAGCCACGCAATATCTTTTAACTTCCTGACAAAGTTTGCGAGAAAAAGTCAGCGAGCGAGGCGAGGCAAGCATGCGGCGCAACGCATCGCGATCATGCCACACGGTAGACAAGAGGCCCGTATACGTATATCCGGCGTTCATATATTCACGCCTCCGTGCGATTGCATTTCGTCGAAATTTTCTCTCACGATAAAACTAGCAGCGCAAAAAAAAATAACGATCCCGGCTACCAACGCCGCGTCTGTATATCCGACGCGCGGGTGTGAAATTAATGCGCCCTGAAAGTCGGTAGTTTTATCACGGAATAAGCAATAGTTGAAACTGCTTCCCCTCACACCGCCTGAATATCCGCATTTTATTAAACTTTCATGGCCTTTTAGTGTTTTCGAGTTATTGCCGCATCAATAATTCCTGTTCATTCCTTCTATATCACGTTTCCACATGTATCGAGTTATCTACTCGAGTATCCGGTATCTAATCCAGCAACTTCCAATCTGAGCTAATGGTACTTTCAATAGTCTAGTCTAGATCCAATCCGGATCGATGGTAGCCTTAAAAGTACTTTCGATTCGAATTTCCAACTAGAAACCATGTAAAGTTGTGTAACTGATTTTAACACTCTATTGATACAGTCTTAGCTGTATTTTTATGCTCTTAGCACGCTGTTAATATGCTATCAATAGGTTTTAATAATAATAATCATTTTATTGAGTGCAACTGTTAACATTAAATACAAAATAAACAGATAGAAGTACAGTAATATTTGATATTGAATCAGTGACGGATTAACGCATAGGCAAACAAGGCGCTTGCCTACTCTCTAAATTTGAATCAGTGAATAGTCACTAATTACCCAGTAGCATACTCTTGACACTGGATAATCAGTGAAGTTCAATTAAAAAAGGAAGAATGTTTGAGCATTATATAATTAAAATACTGATATTTGTACGTTAATTTTAATCTTCTAATATCATATTCATTGAATTTATGCACTAAATAAGGTTAGTTAGATCACATAATAAAGATTAGATAGGTTGGGGATCTCACATTTCATTCACTGATTATCAGTGGCACTGATATCAGTGATTATCCACTGATTCAGATTTACAGAGTAGGGCGGCAAATTTGAGGGAGCGGAAAATTGTCAAGACAGAAAATTTTCACACAGTTGAAATAAATTTTTAATTTGTTAATCTAACGTTTTTGCACGAGTTACACCAAGATTATTTTATCAGAAATGATATTTTAAATATAC
>NW_017257588.1:2298497-2307300 GCF_001594055.1 Mycetomoellerius zeteki | reverse complement strand
GGGTTAAAAATATATTATATTTATATTACTTATTAAGGATTACTGAATGTTTTTACCAGTTAATGCGGGGATATAAATCATTTATTTTATCCATTTTTCCTTTTATCAATTAATGAAATTTATAAATTAATGAAGTCACATAGGGACGGCTAGACGTTAGTACCTAGGGGGTTAAAATGCTTAATCCGTCATTGTATTGAGTATCAGCTATACAACAATAGGCGGGGCGACAGCTAAGCAATTGATTTGAGACCGGAATACGTAGTTTTGACTGCCTTTGAAAAAGAAAACGAGAAAAAAGACTTTTAACATCAGAAATTTTAGTTATTGCCACCGCTTGAGAAATTTAGGAAGACCAAATATTCGTAAATTCCATCCGAATTAACAGCAATGTAGGTATTCCGCGTAACACATAAGCGTGATCGTCGCTACCGGCATGCATTTATAAGAGCGAGAATTATCGCATGTCGTATCACCAACCCACACAAATTTCGCCCACGTTTCATCTCTCCTCATTCGCCCCGCTAACTTCGTCGTTCTCGTGTCGTTTCGTTTCATTTCATCTCGTTTCGTTCTATCTCATCTCTGTCTCATCTCATCTCATTTCATTTCATTTCATTTCATTCTATGCCGCGCGTGGCTGTCCGCGTTACGATGCGCGAAAACGCGCGCGGTAAGCGACGTTTTCTCGCGTTTCCATATTTTTTTTCTCCTCACCGGAGCATTTTATTCGATGGTTCGCTCAGCGAAGCGCGGAGCAAGAAAAGAAGGCGAGGTGTTAGGTTATATTCCTGTCGTAAACAATATTTTTATTGCCGCCTCATCCGAGGAGGAGCGTGGGGCGCGAAGTGCAATTCCAGGGGATGTTTGCCGTTCCCGTGCACGCCGTCGGTGCGGTACGGTCGAGCTGCTCCGAGGCATAATTCGTTCGTCTCCGAGAGACTGACGTCATGATCTTCGTGAGACAAAACGCGTTTGTCACATAATTCGTTTTAAACTTGCATTTTAATTTTTTTCAATTTTAGAAAATATACAATTACGAGATAAATCGCATAATTTAGAAGCTAAAAGTAAAGATTAAAGTAAGTGACAGTGCTAATAGTTACAAATTTTACAATTCTCTGAATTTATAAAAAAATTTAAGAGATTTGAAATAACGATATTATACGATGCAGAAAAAAATATATATATAATTTTTCATTGTTACATAAGAGTGCGATGTATATGTATTCATAAATCCCAAATGCACGAGAGAGTAAAAACCGCTTACAAAGGGTAATAAAACTGAACAGAGTAATTGTGACATATTAATAAAAGCGCAGAGGTACGTTAAAACGGGAACTGAAAAATTTGGTTTAATTGCAGCGAATATACGTAGAATGCATATTTGAAAAGTAACATAAAGTTATGAAATATCCGTTTGACTGCATATTACTTTAAATCATATACTATTATTATTATGTTACTTCAATTTTGATTTTTATTTAACACAGGTGCTTTTAATAAATTTTTTACAAAGAAACCCATATTTATATGGACAATATTATAGCCAATAATTTCCAATATCGAACATTCAAACAGGTCCAGTTAAACCCCCCCGGATGATGTATTCATCCGGGGATGCTCGTATAGATACGCAAACTTTAATTTGGATTTGACCAACGGATAGGAAACCAGTTTATGGACATATATGGATACGAGAGTAACGACGGTGACTTCACGCACCGAAGCTAAAGCGCGTCAATCTCGAGAAAGTTTCGGATCGTTACAGCTCGAAATTTCGCTCACGTATTCGCCAAAACTCCGTCCGGCTATTGAGAATCGAACACAATCAAACTACGACGCGTATAAGTGCACACACATACATACGTATGTATGCACGTGGTGCGTTCCTCTATTGCTGTGTATGGCGATTAGTTTGATACATTCAAATTGTCACTCAAGTTTCACCCAGCTTCACGTTTATCTCTACGTTTCGCTCGTCTTCCAGGGTTACATCTCTCTTTGTCGCTCATAATCGATATCATCGAGGCGAAGACACAATCGCGAATTATGTCACAATTGGCTTGTTCCAATTTTAATCCCGTTTCACACTATACTATGGTTAGCTTGCAAATCATTTTCTGCCAGTTCAACACAAAAATGTAAGTAGGAATTGTAGGAAGTCTTGCAATATTGCAAGGTGTTTACTGAAATCGTTTAAAAAAATTCCCTGAGAATTCCCACATTTTCCAAGTATTTTGTTCAAAATTCCGTGTAAGATGAGACAACTTTTTAGTGCAACTTTGAAATAAATTGGAATGCACACAACGCAAATAAAATATACATTGAAATTTAGTAGAAGACAGGAATATTTCACAAGACTGTTTATTTCTATTACTTTTTACACTTAATCAGTAATTTACTCTATTCTACTGAATATTGTCTTCTATCGCGCGCGTCTCATCCTAATTTTTTAACTAAAAATTCACAAGATATACATGAGAATGTATGTAAATATACATATATGTATAGATGTATTGTATATGATGCCAGGTTTATTACTAATCGATTGTCAACATTTTGCATTATCAAAGAATATCAAAGAAATAAATAGTCTGTTTTTTGTTCCTGCATTAGACTGCACTAGAATCATCTTTCTCGCTTTCGACAAATATCTCTCACACACACACAGACAGATATATATATTATATATATATCTCACTTTAAATTCTTAAAATATACACCAGTTCAGCCACAGAAAACAGACCTAAAGTTTTCAGAAAAAAACAAAATTTAAATTTAACAGCAAAATCCCAAATATTTTACCGAGTTTCAATAAAATTCCATGAAAATTTGATATATTTTCAAGAGTGAAGACGAAATTCCCCCAAAATTCCAGATTTTTCGAGGTAGTAAACACTATTATATTTGCTAATAGTGAATATTATAATAGAGATTGAAACACATATTAGGTATTTATGATTCCACAAAAGAAAAATCTCCAATTTTATATCTCGTTGATTTATTTTGTAAACATCAGTGGATATGTAATGATTTTATTTTTACTAGCATATACTATTTTATTTTAGCCTAGCAAAATATTTTGTAACACATCATCTCTAATATCAGTGAGTCTTATCAGAATATCGGCGTCACGCCGATCACGATGGAATGCATCTTTTCTTTCAACCGTAATCTTTTTTACGTGCGAGACTCAAGGCAAATCGAGGTAGAGAGACCAGGTGGGAGATGCCAAGAATGATTGTAATTGCCCGTTGCTCTTTGATTAAAGTGTCTCTAGCAAACTGCTATAAGTTCCGCGCTGGTAGGCGAGTTCATTAGCATGCTACCCGCCTGACGTCTACGTCGTCTACGTCGGGACTGACGGCGAGGCCAACGTCGACGCCGGCGCCAACGTCAAGTCTGACCCCGACGTTGGCTCAAGTTAAATTCCCGTCACTTAAGTACTCAATAGTGGTGCTGCATACTCCACACAACTATCTGCTACTCTTATTAACTGACAAACATTCTATCTTTGTTATAGTCTGTATGACTAAACTGTCTTCTCGACTTTTGGAATACGCGCGAACATCCATTTAATTAAGATACGAGCATTCTAAATATGAAAAAAAATTAATCTAGACATCCGTTGTATGATATCTTGCTATGATATTCTGATGCGCTAATTTCCGGATACCCTGTATAAATTGCTAACACTTACTGTCGGACTTGAAACGTCATAAACTAAAACTAAATAACTAAAATAATTGATGGTTAATTTGATAATAATGTTACTAGCATATTTTAAAACCATGTAAAGAACTTATTGCGAAAAATATTACTTCAATCAGGATTCAAACTTACAACTTCACGACTATCTGGGACGGATCTTTTCTAATTCGACCACTGAAGTATGTGATAATATCTATCTAGAATGTTCTAGACATGCCTATATCTGTTTCGGATTCAGCTAGAAGCTTTTATAAGTAGAAAAAGAGTAAAATATTTTATCCTAAAACATAAAACGTGCTGTCGTAACATGTCGAGCGATGCCGAGGCCATGTGGCGACCATTATTTCGAGGCTATGTTAGAAAAACTTATCGTCAACATACCTATAAGCACTGTACTCGACAGTGATGAAGATTGGATAGGCAACAGCATGCGGTAACACTAATTCGCAGAAACATTATTCCGGTCTTCCAATTTTCCGGTTGAAAGATTGAGGATACGTCTAAACTATAAAAATAGTAATTTTCTAGCTATCGCGCTCGATCGAAGATGCTTCTCTTTAAGTTTGTGATGTTTTCTCCTTTGCAACGCGTTATGTTGGCTTTGATAGTAAGTCATGATATATTAACTGATTCTCCCGGGATATGTAGCTCTCTTTCTCTTGAATAACGACAGACAAATCGGATAGTGCGTAGAATGATCGATAAAAAGCACGTAATTAGACGCCTACGGGGAAATGAATTCTTTCTGGTGAAACGATTAATTTGACCGAGCGAGAAGGGAAAAATTCGTTCGTTTTCTCATGTATGTGTGAGTGTGTCTGTGTGCGCGAGAGGACGGCGTTTTTCCATGTAATGTACGCGATTCTGCCTTTTTGCAGAGCCCTCGCTATTACACCGATCTGTCATATAAAACGCGAACTATTTGTATAATACTACGTGAAATATGAGCGCGAGTTTGCCGTCACATCGTATGAATGTTATGTAACAAGAGCGACGAGTTCTTGCTAGCATGCCTACAATATAAAATTGAAATGTATATATCCATTCCTGCACTACATTCCTGCCTTCTTATAATATTCTAACAATTTTGATACTACAAGATGATCATCCTTTCTGATATTTTTTCGCCTTCCTTTATCGCTTTTACCGTTCTCCAATCCATATCTTCGCATTTTACGGCGTTTCAAGTCCAGGCGATGACCAGACCGAGTGAATCGCAAAGTTCATCGATGGCAAATCGAATCGACCGTATTTATTCAGTAACCAGGTCGTGCGCATGAAGATAAGACTCTTTTCTTGATCCAGCGAAAACCAGCGTGCGCGCAAGGTTCTATATATACTCAACTTGATCTTCTTTTGTAAAATCTCTCTCATCGCAAAATAGAGAAAGAAAGAGAGAAAAATTCGTGCGTAATCTGCCTGCAGCACTTCGTTTACCACGTATCTATCATAAAGCCGGAAGCAAGGGGGGTTATTCGATACATCATCTTTTTTAAACCGTCGCGTTGTCTGTCTTTGATCCTAGCGATACATAATTTGTCTGGAAAGTAATGCATTTAGCCCCGTAATAGCGGGAGCTGATAACCTCCGTTATTTTTCATGCACGAGGAATTTCTACGGACGGGCAAATGTCCGAGGAGTTGGCACACTAACGTTAACAGCGGGAAGCTCATTACTCGAGCAAATAGAGGTCTCGGATAAGAGCGCGGATGAAGGAAGGAAGAACGATCTCGCACGACTCACGTACCGTCTGTATCTCAATTTCCTAGGTAATCAGCTGCGGTTTACGATATATACACGAAAACGCGCATTAAACCAATTCCAGCGTCGTGCACCGGACGGAATGATGTGTTGTTCTCGTCTGTGACGCATGAAGGAAAGGATAATCCACAGCGATTTCAACCTCTGTCTTTTCTCGATCGTCGGACGTTCGACAAAGATTATTTTCGCTCGCGTTGTGTAAAAAGCACCGCTATATATTTTACGGTGTCGTGATTCGAAGCACTGCCATCGAATCAAGCAGGAGTTGGTATCAGTGCCTCGCCTTCTCCTTCTTGTCCTCTACGTAGAGACGAGTGCGGTAGGATCTGGCCGGTCGTAAAAATAAATCCGAGACTCATAATCTGTTTGAGAGGATAGCGCCTTTCTCGTTTGGCGACAGGGGATCCTGGACCCGAGCGATGATATCGTAGGGAAGGAGTTTGCTCTCCGTTTTCAGAGAATTTCCTGCATTCACCGCTCTTTCTCCTTTCTTTGACGATCTTCTTGACGAACGCTTGTCGAGCATTTCAAAATGTATTCGATGTTACTGGTATTTCAACCATCAGTAACGGATTAAAATTATTGTTGCAACGGTGTTATAGCTGGCGTAATGCGGACAAGTACCTGGATGAGTGAAGCAGCGTATACGTGCTTACGCAAATGATATTTCATGGCGGCGCGTGCGTTAAAGCGTCGACTATAAAACTCGATGAAATTTACACCGAAATGAGATTTTACCATATTTGAAATCATCTCGTTTCACAAATATGTCGAATCGCCTTAATTTTAACACACGTATCCATACACATACATGCATGGGAAAGCCGGGCGATGGGCAAAAGTGTTGCGCTTATTTCTCCTCCGTCCAGAATAGAAAGCTTCATACCATTTCGCAAAATAGAATTTATATCGTAAAATCGCCGTTTTCGCTACAAGTTATCAATTCGCTTTTTCCAATTTTTTTTAGTCACATTTTTCCATAATCCCATTTTTGTTCTTATTCCGTAGCTTTAGCGTCTCTTTTTGCATTTGTCCCACGCTTACAGAGAAAACTCGACAGTTCATTATCCTAATGTGACTGAGAGGAAGATAACCGGTACCAAACGGGACCATCCGTGTTTCGTCGATAGCCGACAGGAAACCGACAACAACCGAGAACGTCTCTATGTCGATGATGGATGATGGAAATGTTAACGAGGTTCCCCACAATAGACGTGGAACAGAGCTGACCGGAACAACAATGCGGTGGCGGATGGATTTATCAAACGAGCGCTCCATATACGTAAGACGAATATGAATACATAAGGGAAAATATGTATTCATATTTGGAAAGATACATTTGTGCAGATTTAAAATATTACATGAAAAATAATTAAAAAATATTTCTCATGTCGTGCTAGACGTAACGCATTTCTTTTCACAGTTTTTTCATTAACTAAGCTATTTCAAGAATGTATTAGACGTACAATCCCTGCAAAGAAAGTTAAATTTGAAAGTATGTTTAATATTTATACTTCAAATAAACTATATACATATGAAAGTTATGTGAATAAGATTATATTTTTGTTTAATAATACACTTTTGTAGTTTATTTATTATTTTTATTGTTAAAAATTAAAATTTAAAAAATTTATATTCTTCTTTTATAAGTACTTTAAATATTCAAAATAATTTACGCAAAATTTCATTGCGATTCGCTGATTAGTTACAAAGATATAGAGCAAAAAATATTTTGTTTATTTACTGGATAACTAGTTCATACATCGCAATATAACTTTATGTAAATAATTTTGAATACATAATGTGCTTATATTAAAAAATTGAGATTTTTTATTTATTTTATAATACATTTCCATATATTTTTATTAGAGCAAAGATTAAAAAAACACTACTATTTATTAAAATAATTTATGATCCGCATAGTTAACTGTTACCAAATTTATCGTATTATTTTTAAACGTGATTTAGAATAATCAGTAATTTTTTCATAATTTTGTTATCATTTTGAAAACACGTATAAAACATCCTTAATTTTATGAGCTACAGCCAATATGAACCAACGAGATTCCTCGAATTTCTAAAAACTCAATGCGTAGAGTAGGTCACACGCATTGTCAATTCCAATTTGGGAAGCTTTACGGTGGAAGGGGCGACGCTGTGCATTAGCATCTCGTATCAATATACATACAATTGGGGCATGTACAATTTCATTAGCAATTACGTGTTAATTTCGTGTTTCCGGCACAAGGTATTTTTGTGACAAAAGCAAGTGTTTCTAATTTGATATAACAAATCATTCCACATTCCACCTTGTATTATCCATTTATTTTCATGTAATTGTATAATATTATATAATTGTGTGTGTTTTTACGTAATAGGATTGATGACAAAAAAATTAGTATATAGTGTATCTGAAAATTATGATCTTTTTATGAATTCTCTATCCAATTTTGTTCTCTTTAAAAAAAAGAGTGATATTTGTTACAACTTTTGATTGTTTGCATCACATATCTTTGTAATTATTACAAATAAAAGATTTTTACAGTAACTATATCTAAAATTAATTAAATAATTAATTCTGCTCTCTTGATATATTTGTCTTTCCTAATCTTGTTAAATGAAAAAACCTTTTTTCTTAATTATTATAAGTAATTTAAAAGCTATTAATGCCTCGACATATTTGCTAAGAAGAAATCGATTCTAAATTGATTTAAAAAATTTATGATTAAAAAAAATTTTTGGTGATTTTGGGATATGTAGTAAATTAAAGTAATTAAAGGGTCTGTTATATTAAACGATTTTTTTTTATTAATGGTAGTAGTGTGTGTGCGCGTGCGTATTTGGATAATATAGCCCTCAATTATTTACACTTAGTCATGACAACCGAAGCGTTAAGTTCTTTATTCTTAAATCAATATACCAAGGAGTCAATTAAATCCGTATCAATAATTACCAAGGAGTCAATTAAATCCGTATCAATATATCGATCAACGTGTCGAAACACGTTGGTGAAAAAAGAGAGAAAAATACAAGAAAAATTAATATCAAAGTATCAGTGAGAGAAAGAAAAATGAGATTTTTCAGTTATCGCTGTAACTTATATGTATGAAAAACAGATAATGAGACGATATTTCCTAACGATGTTCTACTTCGAATTTCACCGATGTCAGACCTGCCGGAAACTTCGAGCAAGAACGTTGAACGGGTTGTGGTGGAAGTGGAGAAGAGATGAATGTACCGCGATTATTTGATCTCTCATTAACATACGGGGTCCACGGGTAACGTGATTCGTACACGTGTTATGTTGCGCACGCACACGTCTGTCGCG